>NC_090649.1:354292009-354304509 GCF_040937935.1 Hyperolius riggenbachi | reverse complement strand
ACGGAGACGGACTCTCTGCCCACACCCAGGTACTTTGCACCCAGGGGCAAGAACAGGGGGGAGGTGGGTTGAACGTGCCCAGTTCAAGGGAACCTGTGGTTGATGTACAAACTGTCTGTGATGAAAATGTTCCTGTTACTGTTATTAATGCTTGTAACAATGATGTAGGTGATGCCAATATGTGCCATTCTGAAGGTATACCTGTGCTAGCAGTAACACGCAGCCGTACTGCTCAGAACCTGGGCTCAGAACAGGTGGAGGAGGTTCCGGCCTCCTCCCCCTCCTCTGACCACAGGGATGGTACCCTTCAGCCACTAACCTCATATGCCACGGGCCAGCTGGCTGAGAGTGAGAGTGCTGCATTTGTGCAAGCACTCCAGACTGACCCTAGCCTCGAGGCCCTCAGAAAACAGGCTTCTGAGCCCCTCACAGACGAGGCTACCTTCAAGGTATACTGGGAAGGTGGGAAGTTGTACAGTGAGCCTGTACACCCCACCGAAGGTGAAATGGGGATGGGTACCAAGTTGCTTGTGGTACCTAGTGCCTTCCGGGGGCATGTGCTGAAGTCCGCACATGACATTCCCCTGGCCGGGCACTTGGGGATCCACAGGACACTTGATCGTATCCGGGGACATTTCTACTGGCCTCAAATGCGGATAGATGTGACGAACTACTGCCGCTCATGTACCATTTGCCAAAAGGTAAAAAGGGCTGGGAATCCCCGCAAAGCTCCCTTGTGTCCACTGCCAATCATAGGTGAGCCCTTTCACAGAGTGGCGGTCGACATAATTGGACCATTGCCCACTCCCAGCAGCAGTGGCAAAAGGTACATCCTGACGGTGGTGGATTACGCCACCCGCTATCCTGAGGCCATGGCACTTTCCTCCCTGAGGGCGGACAAGGTAGCCGATGCGCTACTTAACATTTTCTCCCGAGTCGGGTTCCCTGCGGAGATGCTCTCTGATCAGGGAACCCAGTTTATGTCCGGACTCATGGAGGCCCTGTGCAAAAAGATACAGATGACGCACATTGTCTCCAGTCCCTACCACCCGCAGACCAATGGACTGTGTGAAAGGTTCAACGGGTCGCTGAAGCAAATGCTGACCACGTTTGTCGAGTCGCAAGGTGGGGACTGGGAACGATACCTGCCTCATCTGTTTGCATACAGGGAGGTGCCGCAGGAATCTACCGGGTTCTCCCCGTTCGAGCTCCTGTATGGTAGGAATGTCCGAGGACCACTACAATTGATGCGGGAGACGTGGGAGGGCAAGGGGGACCCCACAGATGTCTCTGTAGTTGATTACGTCCTCAGGTTCAGGGACAAGATGGAGTCCCTCACAGAAATGGTAACGGAAAACATGGCCCAGGCTCAGGCCAAACAAAAACTCTGGTATGACCGCACTGCTGGAGAGAGGTCATTTGAAGTAGGTGACAAAGTGTATGCCCTTCTTCCAGTGAGGCAGAACAAGCTGCAAGCGGCCTGGGAGGGACCCTACACTATAGTGCAACGGTTAAACCCTCTGACATATCTGGTGAACATGGGAGGCAGGAAACAGAAAAGCTTTCATGTCAACATGCTGAAGGCCCACCATGACAGGACCAAGTATGTGCTGCCAGTGTGCAGCCGGTTAGAGCAGGGAGAGGCAGACCCCCTGTTAGACCTGCTGGCTGACATACGAGATGTGGACAGCGACCTAAGCGTCAACCCACAACTCTCCTCGTCCCAGCAAGAGCAGTTGCAGGAGGTGCTGGGTCCGTACCAGCACACCTTCTCCGGTGTCCCGGGGCGGACCAGTCTGGCAGTGCATAGGGTAGATACGGGCACCCATCCCCCCATCAGGCAATCCGCTTACCGCGTCTCCCCTGAGGTGCAAGCGGACATGCAGAAAGAGGTGAGGGAGATGCTGGAGCTAGGGGTGGTTCAAAAGTCCTGTAGTGCCTGGGCAGCCCCTGTTGTCCTGGTCCCCAAGAAGGACCAGACAACTCGGTTCTGCGTGGACTACAGGAAGTTGAACGCCATCACCACTACAGACGCCTACCCCATGCCTCGCATCGATGAGTTGTTGGATACGCTGGCGTCCGCCAGGTACCTATCAATCATGGATCTGAGCCGGGGGTACTGGCAGATACCACTTGCACCTGACGCGAGGCAGAAGTCGGCCTTCATCACCCCTTTTGGCCTCTTCGAGTTCACGATGATGCCCTTTGGGATGAAGAACGCTCCTGCCACGTTTCAGCGGGCCGTAAACGACCTGCTGGAGGGACTGCAAGGGTTCGCTGTAGCGTACTTGGATAACATTGCGGTGTTCAGCCCCACCTGGGAGGAACACCTCAAACACCTGTCCCAGGTACTAGAGAGGCTGGCTGCAGCCAATCTGACAGTTAAGCCGAGTAAGTGTCAGATTGGTATGACCGAGGTGCAGTACTTAGGTCACCGGGTGGGGGGTAGCACCCTGAAACCTGACACGGGAAAGGTTGACGCCATCCTGGCATGGCCTCGGCCTATCACGAAAAAGCAGGTCCAGGCGTTCCTGGGGACCGCCGGTTACTATAGGAAATTTGTTCCAGCCTATAGTACCCTGGCGAAGCCCCTGACCGATGCCACTAGCAAGAAACACCCCAAGGTTGTTAGCTGGACCCCCGCTTGCGAGAACGCCTTCCAAGCGTTGAAGCAGGCACTCGCGAGTGCCCCTGTGCTTCAAGCCCCGGATTTCAGTCGTCGGTTTGTTGTGCAAACCGATGCCTCTGACTACGGTCTCGGCGCAGTCCTCAGCCAGGTGGATGGAAGGGGAGATGAACACCCTATCCTCTACCTGAGCCGGAAGCTCCTGCCCCGAGAGGTAGCCTACTCCACCACTGAAAAGGAGTGCCTAGCGATCGTGTGGGCCCTACAGAAACTACAATCGTATCTGTACGGCCGCTCTTTCACGATCGTTACCGACCATAACCCCCTCAGTTGGCTAAACCGTACTGCTGGGACCAATGGCAAGCTCCTACGGTGGAGCCTGTCATTGCAACAGTACGACTTTACGATCCAACACAAAGCGGGCAGCCGGCACCAAAACGCCGATGGGCTGTCCCGGTGTCAGGGGGAACTAGACCCAGCAGCGCCAATGGCTGCTACGGCGGATGTCTTGCTGACAACCCCCTACACAGCGTCAGGAAGGGGAGGTGTGACGCCGGGCGACGCCCAGTCGGCCAAAACGCGATTGCGGTCGCTTTGCGACACAAATCGTTAAACCAAGATCTGATGTGCAGTATCCCTCTGCTTAGGAACAGCTGGGAAATCTGTCTTAGCTGAAATGACAGCCTGGGGGGAAGGTGTTAATTGGCTTGGACATATTCCCTGTGGAAGGCACAATTTCCCTTTTGGCTCTGGGAACCAGGTGACACTTAGCTGATCTCATGGAGATGTTATAGATAGATCTATAGATATAGATATAGATATATAGATATATATATATATAGATATATATATATATAGATATATAGATAGATAGATAGATAGATAGATAGATAGATAGATATATAGATATAGATATATATATATAAATAAATATATATATAGATAGATAAATATATATATATATATATATATATATATATATATATATATATAGATAGATAGATAGATAGATAGATAGATAGATAGATAGATAGATAGATAGATAGATAGATAGAGGATATATATATATATATATATATATATATATATATATATATATATATATATATATATAGATAGATAGATAGATAGATAGATAGATAGATAGAGATACAGTGGAGGAAATAATTATTTGACCCCCTCACTGATTTTGTAAAGGTAGCCATACACTGGCTCGATTCCCGGCCGTTTCGACAGCAGATTCGATCCTGGGATCGAATCTGCTGCCAATCGTTCGCGGTAAACGCAGCCGCCGATCCGATTCCCTCCCGGAATCGGATCGGTCCGTCGATCGCGCCGTGCGGGAAATTACCCTCGACCGCCCGCCGGTAAAGTGCGCGTCGCTAGCGGCGGCCGATCCGATCAGGTATACATTACCTGAGGCTGGCTCCCGGGCGTCTTCTCCGTGCTGCACGGCTCTGTTCCGGCTCCATCCATCCCGGCGCTTCCTGTGTCACTGCAGTGACCAGGAAGTTCTAATAGAGGGCGCTCTATTTGAACTTCATGGTCACGGAGTAACACAGGAAGCGCCGTAATGGATCCGGAACAGAGCCGTGCAATGCGGAGAAGAGGACCCGGAGCCAGCATCAGGTAATGTATACGGGGGGGGGGGGGGGGGGGGGGACAGGCGGCAGGAGCAGCTCAGCAGATGGTGAATCGGTTTCAGGCTGAAATCGATTCACAATCTGTTTGCAGTAAAGGCAGCCATACGATCCCTCTCTGATCAGATTCGATCAGGTAGGGATCTGTCAGCTGGTCGATCTAATGGCACATCGACCAGTGTATGGCTACCTTAAGTTTGTCCAATGACAAAGAAATGAGAAGTCTCAGAACAGTATCATTTCAATGGTAGATTTATTTTAACAGTGGCAGATAGCACATCAAAAGGAAAATCGAAAAAATAACCTTAAATAAAAGATAGCAACTGATTTGCATTTCATTGAGTGAAATAAGTTTTTGAACCCTCTAACAATAAAAGACTTAATACTTAGTGGAAAAACCCTTGTTTGCAAGCACAGAGGTCAAACGTTTCTTGTAATTGATGACCAAGTTTGCACACATTTTAGGAGGAATGTTGGTCCACTCCTCTTTGCAGATCATCTCTAAATCCCTAAGGTTTCGAGGCTGTCTGTGCAACTCTGAGCTTGAGCTCCCTCCATAGGTTTTCTATTGGATTAAGACTGACTAGGCCACTCCATGACCTTAATGTGCTTCTTCTTGAGCCACTCCTTTGTTGCCTTTGCTGTATGTTTTGGGTCATTGTCGTGCTGGAACACCCATCCACGACCCATTTTCAGTTTCCTGGCAGAGGGAAGGAGGTTGTCGTTCAGGATTTCACTATACATGGCTCCGTCCATTTTCCCGTTAATGCGATCAAGTTGTCCTGTGCCCTTAGCAGAAAAACACCCCCAAAGCAAAATGTATCCACCCCCATGCTTGACGGTGGGGACGGTGTTTTGGGGGTCATAGGCAGCATTTTTCTTCCTCCAAACACAGTGAGTTGAGTTAATGCCAAAGAGCTCTATTTTGGTCTCATCAGACCACAGCACCTTCTCCCAGTCACTCACAGAATCATTCAGGTGTTCATTGGCAAGCTTCAGACGGGCCTGCACATGTGTCTTCTTGAGCAGGGGGACCTTGCGAGCCCTGCAGGATTTTAATCCATTGCGGTGTGATGTGTTTCTAATGGTTTTCTTGGTGACTGTGGTCCCTGCTAATTTGAGGTCATTCACTAACTCCTCCCGTGTAGTTCTAGGATGCTTTTTCACCTTTCTCAGAACCATTGACACCCCACGAGGTGAGATCTTGCGTGGAGCCCCAGAGCGAGGTCGATTGATGGTAATTTTGTGCTCCTTCCATTTTCGAACAATCGCACCAACAGTTGTCACCTTCTCTTCCAGCTTCTTGCTAATGGTTTTGAAGCCCATTCCAGGCTTGTGCAGGTCTACAATTTTGTCTCTGACATCCTTGGACAGCTCTTTGGTCTTTCCCATGTTGGAGAGTTTGGAGTCTGCTTGCTTGATTGATTGATTCTGTGGACAGGTGTCTTTTATACAGGTGACTAGTTAAACAGGTGTCCTTAATGAGGGTGACTAATTGAGTAGAAGTGTCTAACCACTCTGTGGGAGCTAGAACTCTTAATGGTTGGTAGGGGTTCAAAAACTTATTTTACTCAATGAAATGCAAATCAGTTGCTATCTTTTATTTAAGGTTATTTTTTCGATTTTCCTTTTGATGTGCTATCTGCCACTGTTAAAATAAACCTACCATTGAAATGATACTGTTCTGAGACACTTCATTTCTTTGTCATTGGACAAACTTACAAAATCAGTAAGGGGTCAAATAATTATTTCCTCCACTGTATATATAGAGAGAGATATATATAGATAGATAGATAGAGAGAGAGATAGAGATAATATACACACACATATATAAATATACACACATATATAAATATACACACATATATATATATACACACACATATATATATATACACACACATATATATATATACACACACATATATATATATACACACACATATATTATACACACACACACACACACACACACACACACACACACACACACACACACACACACACACACACACACACACACACACACACACACACACACACACACACACACACCGTATTTTCCGGAATATAAGACGCACTTTTTCTCCCCCAAAACTGGGGGGGAAAAGTCAGTGCGTCTTATATTCCAAATAGTACAAAAAGATTACTGTGTGTGTCCGATACCTTTAACGGCAGCTGAGCCGCTGCAGGTCCACCCCACTTCCTGCACACGAGAAGCACGCTGGGGACATCAGGGCTTGCCGTTCGGCATGATTGGAGGACTGGAGGGTTCATTCAGCCGGCGCAGCACATTACCGGAAGTACTGTACTGTGGGGGACGTGAAAAGATCCATGCTGGATGAAGACACGCTCGTATCACTTTTCTAGAGTGGAAACTGACAGCCAAAGCTGCGGAGTGTTGAAAATGTAGACGCTCCCTGCACATTCCAGTGAAAGAGGCTTCTCTAGCTGGCTGTACGCTAAAGTCAGAGGTCAGGTCACATGATCGGAGCCTTTCCCGGAGTTCCGATGTTGTAAGTTATGTGCTGTCTGCAGAGCGATGTTTAGAAGTGATTTATGGAAATGTTTATGTGGAGGTCTGCAGCTGCTGCAGGATTAGAGACGGTTATGTGCTCCTGGGTGAGGTTTTCTTATGTGAAGGTGAAAGGAAAAGCCTGCACGTTTAACCTCCCTGGCGGTAAGCCCGAGCTGAGCTCGGGCTATGCCGCGCAGGGGGAGATCTCAGCCCCTGGTGGGGCGATTTTCATTTTGTAAATTGCTGTGCGCGCAGCCAGCACTTTGCTAGCCGCGCGCACAGCTTGATCGCCGCCGCTCTGCGGCGATCGGCCGCACGCAGCGGCTGAAGAGGGCCCCCCGCCAGAGCCCTGCGCTGCCCGGATCAATGAGTTCCGGGCAGTGCTATGGGCTGGATCGTGTGTCCCTGACGTCAGGACGTCGGCTGACGTCCATGACGTCATCCCGATCGTCGCCATGGCGACAGGAGAAGCCAAACAGGGGAACGCGTTGTATACGCGTTCCCCTGTTTGCTATTGTTGCCGGCGGCGATCGGACTAGAGGGCCACATGCGCCCTCTAGTGGTGTTTCATGTAGCTACCACTCTGGTAGCTTTACATGAAACTTTAAAAAAAAAATAAAAAAAAATTGGAATTCTGCAATTTTTGCAGAAAAAATTAACCGCCAAGGAGGTTAATACAGCAACTGTGTGTTTGCATCATTTTGTAAAAACTCTTTCTACAATAGCTGCTGATGCTGAATCATGTCTCTTATCCAGCTGTAGAGTTAGGATTAGTTCTGGATATCTAGGGGCATTTCCACTTTTTGCTGATCTGTTGCCCAGTCTATAGCAAAGCATGCCAGCAGGCATTTGAACTACATATCCCAGGATGCTCTGCGTATTTTTGGAGATGTACAAGGGATTGGCTGCCTCTAAGCTGTAGCACAAACTGGTAATTGTTGTGTTTCCAGAGAGAGGGGGGATTATTTCAACTTGAGAAGCTCCATAAGACACCCTCGCACTATGGACGCACCAGGTTTAGTATTTTATCTTTTCCCTGATTTTTGCTCTCTAAAACTAGCTGCGTTTTATAGTCCGGAGCGTCTTATATGCCGTAAAATACGGTGTATATATATACACACATACATATATACATATACACACACGTATATATATATACATATACACACACATATATACATATACACACACATATATACATACACACACACACACACACACAGGTGTGCATATGTGTGTGCATGTGTGCATGTATGTATGTATGTATATATATTAGTGGGTTGCAAAAGTATTCGGCCCCCGTGAAGTTTTCCACATTTTGTTAGATTACTGCCACAAACATGCATCAATTTTATTGGAATTCCACGTAAAAGACCAATACAAAGTGGTGTACACGTGAGAAGTGGAACGAAAATTATACAGGATTCCAAACATTTGTTACAAATAAATAACTGCAAAGTGGGGTGTGCGTAATTATTCGCCCCCCCCCCCCAATCCCCCGCCCCCCTCCCTGAGTCAATATTTTGTAGGACCACCTTTTGCTGCAATTACAGCTGCCAGTCTTTTAGGGTATGTCTCTACCAGCTTTGCACATCTAGAGACTGAAATCCTTGCCCAGTCTTCTTTGCAAAACATCTCCTGCTCAGTCAGATTAGATGGACAGCGTTTGTGAACAACAGTTTTCAGATCTTGCCACAGATTCTCGATTGGATTTAGATCTGGGCATTGACTGGGCCATTCTAACACATGAATATGTTTTGTTTTAATCCATTCCATTGTTGCCCTAGCTTTATGTTTAGGGTCGTTGTCCTGCTAAAAGGTGATCCTCTGCCCCAGTCTCAAGTCTTTTGCAGACTCCAAGAAGTTTACTTCCAAGATCGTCCTGTATTTGGCTCCATCCATCTTCCCATCAACTCTGACCAGCTTCCCTGTCCCTGCTGAAGAGAAGCACCCCCAGAGCATGATGCTGCCACCACCATATTTGACAGGGGGGATGGTGTGTTCAGAGTGATGTGCAGTGTTAGTTTTCCGCCACACATAGCGTTTTGCATTGTGGCCAAAAAGTTCCATTTTGGTCTCATCTGACCAGAGCACCTTCTTCCACAATTTTGCCGTGTCCCCCAAATGGCTTGTGGCAAACTGCAAACGGGACTTCTTATTTATTATTATTTTTTTCTGTTAACAATGGCTTTCTTCTTGCCACTCTTCCATTAAGGCCAACTTTGTGCAGTGCACAACTAATAGTTGTTCTATGGACAGATTCCCCCACCTGAACTGTAGATCTCTGCAGCTCGTCCAGAGTCACCATGGGCCTCTTGACTGCATTTCTGATCAGCGCTCTCCTTGTTCGGCCTGTGAGTTTAGGTGGATGGCCTTGTCTTGGTAAATTTACAGTTGTGCCATACTCCTTCCATTTCTGAATGATCGCTTGAACAGTGTTCCGTGGGATGTTCAAGGCTTTGGAAATCTTTTTGTAGCTTAAGTCTGCTTTACATTTCTTAATAACTTTATAGTTGACCTGTCTGGTGTGTTTTTTGGACTTCATGGTGTTGTTGCTTCCAATATTCTCTTAGACAACCTCCGAGGCCATCACAGAGCAGCTGTATTTGTACTGACATTAAATTACACACAGGTGCACTCTATTTAGTCATTAGCACTCATCAGGCAATGTCTATGGGCAACTGACTGCACTCAGACCAAAGGGGGCTGAACAATTACGCACACCTCACTTTGCAGTTATTTATTTGTAAAAAATTTTTGGAATCATGTATGATTTTCGTTCCACTTCTCACGTGTACACCACTTTGTATTGGTCTTTCACGTGGAATCTCAAATCGATTCATGTTTGTGGCAATAATGTGACAAACTGTGGAAAACTTAAAGGGGGGCGAATACTTTTGCAAGTCACTATATAAATATATATATAATATATATATATATATATATATATATATATATATATATATATATATATAGTGAACTATAGATGATATCTGGTCGTTGTTTATCTGTGGATATGTGGCTGCGAGTGGGCCACTACTAGGAAAGGATGAACTACATACAGCATGATTCAGGAAACCTATGGAGGTTCTGCTTGAAGAGTTTTAGTTGCATGGTTCCTATTGGACTTGTATGACAATAACAGTGGCTTCAGTGAAACATAAGCTCAATAAGTGTGCTTCACTTTTTTCATTCTTCAAGTTTCAGCCTTGAACTTTTTTAGCAGAATTAGACCCATACATGTATATATGTACAGTGGTGTGAAAAACTATTTGCCCCCTTCCTGATTTCTTATTCTTTTGCACGTTTGTCACACTTAAATGTTTCTGCTCATCAAAAACCGTTAACTATTAGTCAAAGATAACATAATTGAACACAAAATGCAGTTTTAAATGATGGTTTTTATTATTTAGCAAGGAAAAAAAACTCAAAACCTACATGGAGCTGTGTGAAAAAGAAATTGCCCCCTGAACCTAATAAGTGGTTGGGCCACCCTTAGCAGCAATAACTGCAATCACGCGTTTGCGATAACTTGCAACAAGTCTTTTACAGCGCTCTGGAGGAATTTTGGCCCACTCATCTTTGCAAAATTGTTGTAATTCAGCTTTATTTGAGGGTTTTCTAGCATGAATCACCTTTTTAAGATCATGGCACAACATCTCAATAGGATTCAGCTCAGGACTTTGACTAGGCCACTCCAAAGTCTTCATTTTGTTTTTCTTCAGTCATTCAGAGGTGGATTTGCTGGTTTGTTTTGGGTCATTGTCCTGCTGCAGCACCCAAGATCGCTTCAGCTTAAGTTGACGAACAGATGGCCGGACGTTCTCCTTCAGGATTTTTTGGTAGACAGTAGAATTCATGGTTCCATCTATCACAGCAAGCCTTCCAGGTCCTGAAGCAGCAAAACAACCCCAGACCATCACACTACCACCACCATATTTTAATCTTGGTATGATGTTCTTTTGCTGAAATGCTGTGTTACTTCTATGCCAGATGTAACGAGACACGCAGATTCCAAAAAGTTCAACTTTTGTCTCGTCGGTCCACAAGATATTTTCCCAAAAGTCTTGGCAATCATTGAGATTTTTTTTAGCAAAATTGAGACAAGCCTTAATGTTCTTTTTGCTTAAAAGTGGTTTGCGCCTTGGATATCTGCCATGCAGGCCGTTTTTGCCCAGTCTCTTTCTTATTGTGGAGTCGTGAACATTGACCTTAATTGAGGCAAGTGAGGCCTGCAGGTCTTTAGATGTTATCCTGGGGTCTTTTGTGGCCTCTCGGATGAGTTTTCTCTGCGCTCTTGGGGTAATATTGGTTGACCGGCCACTCCTGGGAAGGTTCATCACTGTTCCATGTTTTTGCCATTTGTGGATAATGGCTCTCACTGTGGTTCGCTGGAGTCCCAACCCTTTAGAAATGGCTTTATAACAATTACCAGACTGATAGATCTCAATTACAGTACTTTTGTTCTCATTTGTTCCTGAATTTCTTTGGATCTTGGCATGATGTCTAGCTTTTGAGGTGCTTTTGGTCTACTTCCGTGTGTCAGCTCCTATTTAAAGGGACACTTAAGTCAAACAAAAAAAAATGAGTTTTACTCACATAGGGCTTCCAATAGCCCCCTGCAGCTGTCCGGTGCCCTCGCCGTGTCCCTCCGATCCTCCTGGCCCCGCCAGCAGCCACTTCTTGTTTCGGTGACAGGAGCTGACAGGCTGGGGACGCGAGTGATTCTTCACATTCCCAGACACATTAGCAGCCTCTATGCTGCTATATGGTATATGATATATTCTATAGCAGCATAGATGGCACTATTGTGGCCAGGAACGCGAAGAATCACTCGCGTCCCCAGCCTGTCAGCTACTGTCACCGAAACAGGAAGTGGCTGCCGGCGGGGCCAGGAGGATCGGAGGGAGATGGCGAGGGCACCGGACAGCTGCAGCGGGCTATTGGAAGCCCTAGGTGAGTAAAACTATTTTTTTTTGTTTGACTTAAGTATCCCTTTAAGTGATTTCTTGAAACAGGTGTGGCAGCAATCAGGCATGGGGGTGACTACAGAAATTGAACTCAGGTGTGATAAACCACAGTTAAGTTATTTTTTTAACAATGGGGGCAATCACTTTTTCACACATGGCCATGTAGATTTGCAGTTTTTTTCCTCACTAAATATTAAAAAACATCATTTAAAACTGCATTTTGAGTTCAATTATGTTATCTTTGACTAATAGTTAATGGTTTTTGATGAGCAGAAACATTTAAGTGTGACAAACATGCAAAAGAATAGCAAATCAGGAAGGGGGCAAATAGTTTTTCACACCACTGTATGTATCTGATCCCCCCCCCCCCCCATATAGATCCCCGCTGCACAGGACAGACATACCTCTGTTTCCCTTCTGCCTTGTGCATCATAGGTCCACTTTCAAAAATTGGCTCTGCCCCCGCCTCTGATGATGTCACACCGCCACTGCCGGTCCTCCATTCAGTTTGGCCGCCGGGTCCCCGGAAAAATAGTGGGGACATGGGGACGCCGGCTGCCGAAAAGGTATGCACTATCGCACTGCTGCACGCATTTCTGCAAACGCGCATTGCTGATGCTATTTACGGTAATGAATGGGATCAGCAGTGCAGCGGATGGCATGCAACTGGGTGCGCCTCCATCCCGACCGCACGGCCATACACTTTGCCTAATGTGAATGAGGCACTAACTATCCCAACTCAGATA
>NC_090649.1:354177694-354277694 GCF_040937935.1 Hyperolius riggenbachi | reverse complement strand
TGAATTTGATAACTTTGATACAGGGCTGTGGAGTCGGAGTCGGAGTCAGGAAACAATATTGACTCTCAATGAATTTAAACTGTAATTAAAATAGTAAATATGATAAAATGTTCTTTTTCTCAGATAAGTCATCATAAAAAAATTATATATACAGTAATTGCTTTACATTGGCCTAGTGCACACCAGAGCGGTTCGGCTGCAGTTTGCGATCTGCTTGCGGGTGCGGATCTGCTAGGGTAATGTATTTCAATGGGCTGGTGCACACCAGAGCGGGATGCGTTTTGCAGAAACGCATACTCCCGGGCTGCTGCAGATTTTGGATTGCGGATGCGTTTCTGCCTCAATGTTAAGTATAGGAAAACCGCAAACCGCTCTGAAAAACGGCACTTCAGAGCGGTTTGCCAGGCGTTTTTTGTTACAGTAGCTGTTCAGTAACAGCTTTACTGTAACAATACATGAAATCTACTACACCAAAAACGCTTCACAAAACCGCAAAACGCTAGCTGAAACGCTGCAGAAAAAGAAGAAAAAGCGTTTCAAAATCTGCTAGCATTTTGCGGATCTGCTAGCGGTTTTTGGTGTGCACCAGGCCTTAGTCTATAAAAATTAAGTAAACCAAATATTTACTCGTGCTGCTAAAATAAAGCAGTCCCCATATTTTTAAAGTCAGATATACATATCTGATTGTGACTGTATATGATTTGTACACAGGAATCTCTTATCTATACTAAATAACCTCTATGCTGTAAGAATAAAGCCTGATGTGTAGTTGTCTCTAGTAGAGATGATCAATGAGATGGAAATAATTCTGCATTGATGCTGGTTTATGCAGATGTATGCACTCCTTTTGCTCATGAAATCAAATAATTTGATATGTTAAAATTTGGTTTGATGACTATGAATTAGAGGGTACCTGAGACGAATGAAAAGTTTTATACATACCTGGGGCTTTCTCCAGCTCCCTTCAGGCTAATCAGTCCCTCGCTGTCCTCCTCCGCCACCTGGATCTTCTGCTACGAGTCCCGGTAATTCAGCCAGTCAGCGCAGTCCGGCCGTGTGCCGCTCCCACAGCCAGGAGCATTCTGCACCTGTGCAATAGTGCTGTGCAGGTGTAGTACGCTACCAGCGCCGGAGTGTGTGCATGCGCACTTGCCGACTGGCTAAAGTACTTGGACCCATAGCAGAAGATCCAGGTGGCGGAGGAGGACAGCGAGGGACTGATCAGCAGGGATGCTCAAATTCGGCTTCGGGAGATATCCGGATTTTTGCTATCCGGATATCTCCCATTAATGCTGTGCGGGCTGGGCGGGGGGGTCAAGCTTACCTCTCTGACGTCTTCTTCGCTCGTCCCTCGGCGCCTCCCACGATGCGCTCCAAGCGGCGGTCACCTGATTACAAACACTTCCTCCTTCCGGGTTGAAGGAGGAAGTGTTTGTAATCACGTGACGCGCATGGAGCGCATCGTGGGAGGCGCCGAGGGACGAGCGAAGAAGACGTCAGAGAGGTAAGCTTGACCCCCCCCGCCCAGCCCGCACAGCATTACTGGGAGATATCCGGATAGCAAAAATCCGGATATCTCCCGAAGCCGAATTTGAGCATCCCTGCTGATCAGCCTGAAGGGGGCTGGAGGAAGCCCCATGTATGTATAAACTTTTCTTTTCATCCGTTTCAGGTTTACTTTGTTACACAGTAGTACTTTACTCTACATATGCACTCCCCACACAGCTGCAGGGAATCCACTGAGAATGTTGTGCACATTGAACACAGAGGTGATGTCTATCACCCATAAACCTGGTTCAGATTGTACATGAAGAATGTGTGATGGAGGAAGAATCGCCTCATTCTCCTGCAGAGTACCTGAACATATGTACCCACAGTCACATTGCCTAGGGCCTGATAGATGTTCTTTGTTCCTGTCTGTACCTTCTAAAAGTACTCTTACCAAGGACTAGTTTTAGTCTATGACTAAAAGTATTAAAGGCAGAAGATCTGCCGGGTATCCAGGTAACTGGTACTGTTTAAAAGAGAATAAATATGGCAGCCTCCATATCCCTCTCACTTCAGTTGTCTTTTAAAATTCCTAAGCGTTGGCAGTTGAGATGCATTTCATGTTACATACTTTTAATCAACAAGATTGTAATATGCAAATTAGAGGAGTCTGAGTCAGTGGAATCCTAACCTGAGGAGTCGGTGGATTTTTGTACCGACTCCACAGCCCTGCTTTGATAGTCAGTGGCCGAGGTGCAGTTGTTGGTGTACAGAGAGAACAGGAGTGGGGACAGTATACACCCTTGCGGAGCGCCAATGTTGGTAGTTCTCTCGCTGGAGACACGGCCACCAAGCTTAACCCGTTGTGTTTTGTTGGAGTGGTAGTCCTTAAGCCACTTGCAAAGGAGGGACTCAACACCGAGCTGCACTGTTGTAAAGGGAGGTGAGGATAGGAGCTAGTTGGTCCGCACAGGTTCTAAGGCAGTGTGAGGACACTCCATCTGGGCCTGAGGCTTTCCTGGGGTTGAGTCTGCAGAAGTGTTGTAGCACATCCACCTCCCGTACTGCAGTCAGAGTGGGGGAGCCGCTGGCCTCCAGGGGGATCCGGGCCTCCTTTGTCAAAGATGCTGGGACTTCGGGCTGCTTGGGTTATTGCTCACATCTACAGTAGAACTCTAGTTCCTCCACCAGTTGGAAGCTGGGGGCTGCAAGTTGATGTAGGGGTTTAAAGTTTGTAGCTGCCCTGAGGCCCTTCCAAACTTCCCGCGAGTTGCTAGACTGGAGGCTGAGGCCCACCTTTAGAGTAGGTCCTCTTTGCAGCTTTCAGTTTTCTGTTCAGGGCATTCCTGGCTTCCTTGAACTCTTAAGGGGCACCCAACTTGTAAGCCTCTTGATTTTTTGTAGTCGGAGGTTGCTGTTGAACCAGGGCTTGTCATTTGGGAAGACTTTGAAGGTCTTGGTTGGGATGCATAGCTCCTTGCAAATGGTGATGTAGGAGAGGACATTATCTGACCATTCCTCAAGGGTGGGTGCCTCCAGGACCGACCAGTCAGTGCAGTCGAAGCATGCCTGCCATCTCAGTTTTGCGTCCACTGTCCACTTTTTGTCAGTTCTGGTGGTGGGCTTTGTCGTCTCAAGCTGCCTTCTGTAAGTGGGGATCAGGTGGATTAAGCAATGGTCTGAGTTCCCCAAGGGAGCGCCGTGAGCGTCCTTGTATGCATTTCTGAGTGAAGTGTTGCTGGAAGCGGGGCAGCTCCTGTCGCAGGTTTGCGCTATTTAAGTCCCCAAAGATAATGATGAGAGCCTCATGGAAAGCAGGTTCTCACCCCGAGATACAGTCGCTGAGTGTTCACAGGGCATTCCTGGTGTTGGAATCCGGGGGGATGTAGACCCCAACCAGAACAAAGGAGGACAACTCTGGGGATGTTTCCGTTTAGCCAGGTCTCTGTGAAGCAGAGCACTGGGGTGTTCCTGCTTAGCGAGTGTTTGCGGCCAATTAGTAAGAGCAGTTCATCCACTTTGTTTGGAAGGGAACAAACGTTCGCTAGGAGTATAGCTGGTATGGGAGAGTGTAGGGCTTTCCTCTTAAGCCTCACCCGTGCCCTTCTCCTCCTGTGGTGGCGTTTGGAGGGCCTCTGGCACTCCTGGTCAGGTGTGTTATGTGGACAATGACACTCTCACAAGGAGGTACCATAGAGCGAGTCGCTGCGAGCAAGGGGCTCCCATTTCAGGAGCTCCGTCCAGGATAGGGTGACTGTGAGTTTGTGGCAGGTTAGTACAGTGTGGCCAGTGCAAGCAGAGCGGGCCAGACATGCATTTACAGGAGCTGGCAAGGCAGAGAGAGAGGCAGGTTGAGGTCAATGAGGAAGTTTAGTGGCAAGATGTCAGTGCCAGTGTGGAGGCAGTGCAAGAGCAAGAGACAGCCCGAGGGTTCAATGCAGGAAGCAGAGTAGGGCCCAGAGAACAATGCAACATGATAGGGAACAGCAGTGGAGCAAACAGATCGGCATAGTCTCGCCATATTTCACTTGTCCTGTAGGGGAGGCCAGCAGCGGTCATCGGCAATGCTGAGGGAGTAGGGCCTAGTGCGGGGCGGAAGAGCTGCAGAAGTGGAGACCCTTGCTGCGATCCAATGCAGCAGCTTTCCAGTGGTCCCCGTCGTACAGTCCAGGTGGTGTGTGGCGGCAGATGAGCTTCCCCTTAGTATCGGTGGTGAGCGGGGGGCAGATGTGCCTTCCACCTTGCTGAGAAGGCCACGTGGCAACCATGTGGAGCCAAGTATCAGCTGGATGCCGGCAATACTGGAGCTCGTGTGACTACGGGGACTCTGGAGCTTCCGTGGGCAGTGTTGCTTGAGACTCCTAGTTGGAGGTCCTGAGCCTGGTGGAAGGGCTGGTTGAGCGGGCCTGGAGCTGGAGCCCCGTGGTTGCCGGCTGATGTAGAAGCCGAGTAGGCAGGCCTGAAGACGGTGCACAGGAGTGCTAAAAGCCCAAGAGCAGTAGTTTTCTGCTGAGGAAGAAGTGTGTCCCTGAGATCCGGTGGCTGCTACATTCGGGGGTGCAGCGTGTCGAGGTCAGTGATGAGATGTGAGATTTCGGGCCTGGATCTGTGTGGCTTCGGGAGCTGCGGCTGTGCCGACATTTGATTATAAGGTTTCTTCCTTCCCACTCTTGCCCCAATACTGTACTAAAAGGTGTAATAGGTAGTAGTACCAATGCTAAAAAGCGAAAAAAAAATAAATAAAAACTACAGCAAAGCTAAGAACTAACTTAAGGAACTTAAAAAAAAAAGTAACTTAAAGCCATGTGCCGATGTGACCATCTTGGTTGGGAAAACAGTTGCATGTTTTTAAATACAATAAAAACAAGTCTTCTTTTTTTATTTCAAATATATATTTTAAATCGGGCAATTAGATAGCCCCCTCTAGGTAGTCAGAGAGTTACCCCATTTAGGAAGCCACGGAGGCCACCCTCTTTAGGTACTCAGGGAGTCCCCCATTCAGGGAGACATAGAGCCCCCCTGTTTGTGTAGCCAAGGAGCAACAGGAGGGGGGCAAGCAGAATGTTCTACTGTTACTTGCCTCCTGAGTCCATGTGCCGCATGTCCTTCTTGCTTCTAGGTTTCCTGTACCATGGTAACAGCGCCTTTTGTGATGTGATATAGGGGACGCTGTTACCATGATACAGGATGCCTAGAACCTGGCTACACATTCTGATTGCGCTCAAAACCTGTCACTGTGCCCCGGCAATGCTCTACACACCCCTAGAGTTTGGTATAGTTCAGTGTGAAGAACAGCATTTAGAGGAAACAAAAATACTGATTGGTGCGGTACAGGCTGTGACTAGATTAAGACAGCAAGCAGAGAACAGGCACCTCCAGTTTTTTGCACCTCGGTATTCCTTAAGGCCCATACACACGTCGGATTTCCGCGAACGACGGGTCGTTTGAACGTCCCGTTGTTCCGTCGTTCGCCCGCTAAATCGGGCGTGTGTACAGATTATCGTTCGCTTGATAAGAGTGAGTTTGAGCGATCCGCCCGGCGGATCGCTCAAACTCACTCTTATCAGGCGAACGATAGTCTGTACACGCCCGATTTAGCGGGGTGAACGACGGGACGTTCAAACGACCCGTCATTCGCGGAAATCCGGCATGTGTATGGGCCTTAAGACTTAGTTTATTACCAAGAAGCAACTCAAACATTTCTTGCACAATAAACCTTTAAGTCTTTGCAAATTGAATGACAATGTTTTATTTATATTTTAAACTTGAATGTAAAATGCAGTTTGTAAACCTGCACTTCTAATATGCACCTATGTTTAGAGGACAAAAAACAGGGGAAAATTATGCTAAACCAGGGATGACTTGCTTATGCCCCCCCGCCCCCAATTATTATGTCCCCCTTGTACCTGTTGCATCCCCCTTGTACTACTTGTGTCCGCATCTATCCCCCTTGTTGTCCTTCTCTGTCCCCCTTGTGTCTTCCTCTGTCCCCCTTGTGTCTTCCTCTGTCCCCCTTGTGTCTTCCTCTGTCCCCTTTGTGTCTTTCTCTGCCTCCCTTGTGTCGTCCTCCGTGCCCGTTTGTGTTCCCTGTGTCCTTGTCTTGCCCCGGGGTCCTTGCATGTTCCCCTTTGTGTCCTCCCATGTCCTTGTATGACCCGTCTCCTTCCCTGTCTCCTTGTTTGTCCCTTGTCCTTCTCCATCCCTCTGTGTCCTCCTTTTGTCCCTGTGTCCTCTTTTGTCCCCCTTTGTGTGCTCTTTTATTTCCTTTGTCCCTTGTGTCCTCCTTTGTCCCTTGTGTCTTCCTTTGTCCCTTGTGTCCTCCTTTGTACCTTGTGTCCTCCTGTGTCCTCTTTTGCCCCCCCACTATGTGTCCTCTTTTGCCCCCCCTATGTGCCCTCTCTTGTCCCCCTATGTGCCCTCTCTTGTCCCCCTATGTGCCCTCTCTTGTCCCCCTATGTGCCCTCTCTTGTCCCCTTTGTATTCTCTTTTGTCCCTCTTTGTGTCCTCTTTCGTTTTCCCCCTCCCCTTTATTAATTTATGTAATTTTACTTAATTCTAAGAACATTTAATTCACTGTTTTGTCCACTCAATAGGTAATACAAGTGCCTCAGGGAAAGTACACAATGTTACCTGCAGAAATGACTACAGTGAGTCCTTATCCTGTTGCCCTTATACCTGGCCAGTTTCAAGAATATTATAAAAGGTTTGTAATAGTATTTTTTATGTAATTTTCTTTTTACAGCTGTTTGACTGTTATTTTTTTGGATCAGCTTGTCTGACATACGTCTGTACTTTTCCCCCAACCGTTTTATTGAAATTTTAAAACCTACAAAGCCTTGTACACAATGCGATGTTGAATATGCATATCTGTAACAATACATACAGTATTTATTCAGCCAAAGGAAAGAAAGAAATCTAAAAAAAAATTGTACACACTCGTACAGTTCTATAGACCTCATTACACCATTTACAGTGCCTAGTAAGGCAGGTCTGATGAAGACTTAGCTATGTTTCAGGAAGGATTAAATTTGCACCCTGCTAGAAAGATCTATATTATATTTTAGTTTCCATTAATAGATTCTGCTTGAACTGTGGCCAAGAGTTGAGGTATAGAAAATAGTCTAGCGATTTCCATTCAGAAGAAATCACAAGTGTTCAACTAGCATGAGATGAATAATCTGGATTGGGCCATTTCTGATCTAAATCTAGTCCAAGAAACCATATAGCTAATTGAGGGTGAGGGAAAAGTTTCTGTATGAAAGAAATGTTTACTCTTCAGGCAGGGAACACACTTGCAGGGCCGTTTTCCCCTGCGTTTCCGGGTTTTGCGGTCGCATCTAACGCGTGCGTTTTTCCGCATGCGTTTCCGCGTTTATGCGATTGCATGGCATGTACTGCCATGCAACGTGCAGGAAAAAGCAGAAAACTGTGCGTTTAGAAAACGCGGAGAAAAACGCGAACGCAAACGCGCACAAACGCATGCGGCACAGCGTTTCCTGCGCTAGGCTAGTAATTTCAATAGCCTCTAAAATCGTGCACGTTTTGCCGTTCGCGGCAAAACGCGCAAAAAACGCATGTAGTGTGTTCCCTGCCTAACGTCCCTCCAAAAAGCTGGAACAATTGGACAATCCCACATGTGTCAGAGCATGCCTATTGCTTGTGAACATTTCTAGCTCAAGGGAGAACTATCTTTAGAAAAAGCTGGCAATTTCCAATCTTTTGTTCCATACTATTTAAACACTCCTTTTTGATATTGCTCCCAGTGGGAGTTACATCTTGTGAATTTATGTAGATGTCTACCTGCTGTGAGCAGATGGTCTGTTATATCAAAATTTAGATCATTAGTCCAGGCTAAACTATACTTGTTAAAGGATACCCAAGGCAAAATGCCCTGATTAAATGGTGGCTATAGGCATGAGTGGGCAGGACTCCTAAACACTGCAACACCCATTCCTTGCTGTCCCCCTCTTTGTGTCTGTACAAGGCCCCGTTAGTGCAGGCGAATCACCCAAGTCTTGCGGTACACCTCATTGAACGCGCTTCCGTAGCTTGGAGCAGTCTGTGCATGCCTACTACCTAGCCAGAATGCTCCCAGCTATGGTAGTGCGATCAAGGAGGCATTGCGCAGGCCTGCGCCAGCATGGTATCGCGCGACTTGGGCAACTTGCGCGCAACAACTGGGCCTTTTACAGACAAAAGGCGGGCGTGGGTACGGTAAGCAGGACTCCTGCACACTTATGCCTATTGCCACCATTTTATCCTTTTGCCTCGAGTATGGGATGCTTGCTTATGGGAAAGAAATTGAGTACTATAAAGCCATCCTGCTTTTGTTTTTGCTAGTAGGAAATGTTTGCACTTCCTAGCAAGAAAGTATCTACTACAAATAATTTAGCAAAATTGTTAAGTGAAATGCTGCGTTATGGTTTATCCACTTTTCGTCATCTGTAACATTTATGTATTCAGGGCCATTTCTAGCCTTTTTGGTCACGCAAGACAATAAATCCTGTGACACCCCCACCCCCACTTGTGACAGAGTCCTCATAAGCACACAGACCTGCTGACAGGGATGCTCATCCGGATTTCGGATATCCGGGTAACTCGGATATCCGACCATTTTCCCACTATCCGGCCAGATCTGGATTCCAGATAGTTAGGCAGAAATCCGGATAGCTATCTGCAAATAGTTTCACTACCGACCCGAATATCCGCGGATTTCTCCCAGATATCCGGATTACAGGTTCAATAGCAAAAAGGATCACCACCACCTCTCTCTCTGGTCTTGCAGGAATTTGTAGTATGTCAAAAGCAAGCTCACATACTTTGGCCAGGAATCGAACACAGGTCAACTGCGTGGAGGCCAGCTATGCTCACCACTATACCACCAACCACACACACAGCAAAGGACAGCGATACTCACTGCTGGGGTACATATCTCTCCCAGCTGCTACTCCTGGGTCCTGATCTCACTATGCTGTCCTGTCCTCTGGCTGCACACTTGTCTGTGTTTCCTGCACAGGAAAACTGAGAACCAATGGTAATCAATTGGCTAGTGCACACTTGAATATGTTTTTCCCATGCAGATAAAAACAGACAGCAGTGAAACATGGCACACAATTTTTCTATCAATTAGATTAGCTTCTGTGATAGAACATGCATAGTTTCTTACATACAGACACACATGGTGTGCAAAAAATGCAAACAGAAAAATGCTCACTGAAAACTTGACAGATAAGTGTGCTCCAAGTCCCAGCTTCTTATTACATTCACTCTGACCACCTCTGATGGAGCAGAACTGGCTCTGCAGACTCCTCCAGTATAACTATAGTACCCAGCATTTGGGAAGGGGGTGGAGAGGCTGGGGCAGGGCTCTGTATGCAAGACCCTGCTGCACTCAGATTAGGGATTGTGTACAGATCTTTGTCTACAACACTTTGTATGATTCCTTATCAGTGTCTGATGTGGTCATTAGAACAATTGTGCAGAGAGCAGAAAGCTTTTTCTCTCCCCACCCTTAGTTTTCAGTCCTCAGGTCTGGGAAAACAAACTTCCTTTTCCTGGACTGCCAGAAAATTTACAGAGCGTTTCTAGACAACTTCTGCATTTCAGAGGGTGTCAGGAGGTCTATGTGAGACACAGCAAGTTGGTACTACATTATACCAGCAAGCATCCCCCTCAGAACTTGCAGCTCTAGTAAGGTGTCTGTCCAGCGGCTTCACGTGCTTCATGGTAGGACTCCCCATTTGGGCTTTAGAATACCCCAGACCTCCATACTCCTCTATATATTTAGAGTTTTTTTTAACTAATTCTAGGGAGGCCAGGGTTGGACTGGGAGCCTTGGGGCCACCAGAGAAATTTCAATCAAGTGACCACCCAGCCCATGACTTGGAGGTGGAGCACACATCCCCAACCTTAAGCATCGGAATAATAAAAAAAAAAAAATGAAACAGCGGTTTCAACAATATTGCCTTTTATTTTCGATTTTATTTATTTTCGATTTTACAACATTGACATCACAGCAGCAAGGATAGATTAGAAAGTATTACAAATCTTGGTAAGTTATTAAAAGTTAACATGAACTGAAACATCTACTTATGAAATTACATGTTGCACCAAAGGCATATATAAAATGGTATGTTAACATTGTGGTTGTGTATAGAGCCAAAAATGTGTCAATGCCCCAATAGTTATGGACCTGACTGTATCTTACACCAAATACAATTACCAAAACACCAATCTAATACACCTTGAACCTTTCACAAATGTTAAAATTCTACCACTTTCCTTTGTTTTATATGGGAATGTTTTTTTTTTCTGAATGCAAAGCAAATTCCTTCACAACAAAAGGCTTATCCTACCTGATAAAACCTAACTGTCGCTGCGTCCAGCAGCCAGCTGGCCCTGTGTCCCAGGTTTTTTGTTGCTGCACATGTGCGCAGTAATGGACAGCTGGGATCAGGGAGCTGGGAGGGCGAGTGAGCTGGGCGGGTGCGGGCCTGCGTCACACGCGCGCGCATGCACAGCCGCCGGAAAAAGACCTAGAACCCGTTTTTAAACGGGCTTGGGTCTACTAGTCCTACAATAAATGACTGAAGGCTGAGTGCTTGCCATCATCCAGAACAATGGTTATGTTTGCTTTAAAGTGCAATTGAGCTGACATGTATACTCACCTAAAGGATTATTAGGAACACCTGTTCAATTTCTCATTAATGCTATTATCTAATCAACCAATCACATGGCAGTGCATTTAGGGGTGTGGTTCTGGTCAAGACAATCTCCTGAACTCTAAAATGAATGGCAGAAAGGGAAACAAAGGTGATAGAAGCAATTTTGAACATGGCATGGTTGTTGGTGCCAGATGGGCCGGTCTGAGTATTTCACTCAATCTGCTCAGTTACTGGGATTTTCATGTACAACCATTTCTAGGGTTTACAAAGAATGGTGTTAAAAGGGAAAAAACATCCAGTATGCGGCAGTCCTGTGGGCGAACATGCCTTATTAATGCTAGAGGTCAGAGGAGAATGGGCCGACTGATTCAAGCTTATAGAAGAGCAACGTTGACTGAAATAACCATTTGTTACAACCGAGGTATGCAGCAAAGCATTTGTGAAGCCACAACACGCACAACTTTGAGGTGGGTGGGCTACAACAGCAGAAGACCCCACCAGGTACCACTCATCTCCACTACAAATAGAAAAAAGAGGCTACAATTTGCACAAGCTCACCAAAATTAGACAGTTGAAGCATGGAAAAATGTCTGGCCTGATAGGTCTCGATAGAGTCAGAATTTGGCGTAAACAGAATGAGAACATGGATCCATCATGCCTTGTTACCACTGTGCAGGCTGGTGGTGGTGTAATGGTGTTGGGGATGTTTTCTTGGCACACTTTAGGCCCCTTAGTGCCAATTGGGCATCATAAATGCCACGGGCTACTTGAGCATTGTTTCTGACCATGTCCATCCCTTCATGACCACCATGTAATAATAATAATAATAATCCGAACATTTGTATAGCGATTTTCTCCTGTCGGACTCAAAGCGTTCAAGAGCTGCAGCCACTGGGACGCGCTCAAGAGGCCACCCTGCAGTGTTAGGAAGTCTTGCCTTGAACTCCTTACTGAATAGGTACTTGACCTAGCCAGGATTCGAACCCTGGTCTCCCATGTCCAAGGCAGAGCCCTTAACCAGTACACTTTCCAGCCACCATCCTCCGATGGCTACTTCCAGCAGGATAATGCACCATGTCACAAAGCTTGAATCATTGTTTTCTTGAACATGACAATGAGTTCACTGTACTAAAATGGCACCCCACAGTCACCAGATCTCAACTCAATAGAGCATCTTTGGGATGTGATGTAACGGGAGCTTTGTGCCCTGGATGTGCATCCCACAAATCTCCATCAACTGCAAGATGCTATCCTATCAATATGGGCCAACATTTCTAAAGAATGCTTTCAGCACCTTGTTTAATCAATGCCACTTAGAATTAAGGTAGTTCTGAAGGCGAAAGGGGGTCAAACACCGTATTAGTATGGTGTTGCTAATAATCCTTTAGGTGAGTGTAAATGATGAAACTAAAGGCACGTACACAAGCTGTATTTTTTTCAAACAAAGGGTCTGTCAGACCCTCACACGGGGCGATCGTTCTGCCGACAGTAGCATGTGTGTACAAGCTATCGGCAGACTGATAAGACTGTTTTCTCTCATTCATCAGCCGGGACACCCTCTGGAAGGAATGGCTCCGCCCAACCCCTAGGAAACACAAACTAAAAAGTATAAAAAGCTCCCGCCCCCCTTCATTCCCAGTTTCTTTTGTGTTTCCGCCCGGGAACACAGCTAAAAATTCAGCTCCCATTTTGTTATGTTTTTCCTCACCAGAGGGTGAGTTGAGTCCGGCACAGTACCTGGTCTAGGCGGAAGAAGAGCGGGAAGGTGCTGCTGCCATTGCGGGGAAACGCTGATCGGAGGTTGCTGTTCCCCCGCCGCCTTCCTCCTGCGCGGCCGCTCTATGGGAAATTATAGCGGAGGAGCGCAGACGTCATTTCCGCTGACGTCACAGGGAGGCGACAGGAAGTTCGCGTACTTCCTCGCATAGGAGGCGGCGGCTTGGCGTGGCATGGCGTAGAGATGGAGGAACAAGGGGCCAGTGCTTCTGCCGCCACTGGCACCGGCGCCGCTACTACTACTCCCGGCACCGCAGGCCATGTGACAACAGCTGCAGGTGCAGCAGGATCCTCCGCCTCTGCAACGTCCAAGACGCAGTCTGAGGGTGGGGTGAGTGGGAGATTCTTTCTTCCCAAAACAGTTCCGTTTTATGTGAATAGAGTGTTAATGGGACTGTTGCTTTCTTCCTTTTTTTGTCTCCCTTTATTTTTCTGTAGACAAGAGTGGAGTCTAAATCTTCTACTGATAAACCTAGATCTAGGATATGTTGTCAGTGTTCTGTTAGTTTGTCTTCTAATTATTCTAAAACTTTGTGTCAGTCCTGCATTGACGCTGTTATAGCCTCTGAATCTTCAGCAATTTTCAAAAATGTACTTAAATCTGTAAAAAAAGGACATTAATGAGACTCTAGGTAAATTTAAAGAATCCCTTTTACCTGTACCGCAGGATGTAGCAGTAGCAGGGCCCTCATCAGCCCCTTCTCATTCGGCGGCTACAGGGGGTCTCAAGTACCTGCTCCCAATTTAGGGGACCCTCTCCCTCAATTACCCTTAAACTCTGATGCCTTAGGAGAGGAGGAAGAGGAGGAGGATTTAGAGGGGAGAGAGGATTTCTCCGACATGGAGGAGGGTGCAAGTATCATATCTGAGGAGGAATCTGATGTAGATTTGAAGAAAGCTGCCAGATTTTTATTCAGTACAGGAGAGACAGATGAATTACTCAAGGCAGTATATGCCACAGAACAAATTCCTGAGATTCAGGAGGCACTTTCTGCACAGGATCAGGTTTATTCCGGTCTTGCGCAGAAAACACCAATCTTTAAAAGAGATCATTAATTCTCAATGGCAGGAACCTGAACGGAAATTATTTATCCCTAAATCTGCAAAAAAGAAGTTTCCTTTTCCCCTGTCAGACATAGATCAATTTATTAAATGTCCTAAGTTAGATGCAGCCCTCTCTAAGCACTCAAAGAATACTGATTTGTCATTTGAGGATGCGGGGGTATTAAAGGAGACTATGGATAAAAGAATTGATTTATCCTTGAAGAAAGCTTGGGAATCTGCAGCCTTTGCCTTTTTACCAAGCGTGGCATCAACATGTATTTCCCGTAACCTAAGAATATGGATGGATAATTTAATTGATCATGTCAAATCAGGCTCCGATTTAAATAATTATATCAGGTCCTTACCTACGGTTTTGAAATCGGTAGCCTTTTTAGCTGACGCAGCGGTAGAAATCGTCAGGATCTCCGTGCGCACCACTGCTTTGATTAATTCAGCTAGAAGGGCTCTCTGGCTCAAAACCTGGGATGGGGACTTGACATCTAAAAATAGATTATGTGCTATTCCCTTTGCCAAACAAAAGATTCCCCTCAAAGAGTTGGAGAACGTGCTCTCTCGTTCAGCTGAGAAGGGACGCTCTACCAGTGGGGGGGAGGCTTCTTTATTTTTTTTTGTCCCAATGGGAAGCCATCAGTCCAGATCCCTTTATTTTGAGTATAATAAAGGACGGGTATCGTCCACAGTTTTCAGTTATTCCTCCCCCCAGGAAGTTTGTGAACACGTTTCCCAGGGATCCGGCCAAGGCCAGGGGCCTTGCGCTGGAAATTCAAAGTTTGATGTCAGGGGAAGTAATAATACCGGTGCCTCGGGCGAAGCAATTTCGGGGTTATTACTCCCACGTTTTTTGGGTGACCAAAACCAACGGGGAGTTCAGGTTTATGTGGATGTGGATGTTGGATGTTGTCCATCCTGAATTTTATGTAAATTAAATAAGGGTTCAGTGCCTTTAGGTTGAGGAACCTAAAGGCACTGAACCCTTATTTAATTTACATAAAATTCAGGATGGACAACATCCACTCATATCTTCACATCCCTATTGCAAAATCCCATCAGAGGTATCTGAGATTCGCGGTGCGAATGCCGTATCAAATATATCATTTTCAGTTTCAGGCGCTCCCTTTCGGGATTTCAATGGCCCCTCGCATCTTCACGAAGGTGCTTGCAGAACCAATAAGACTGTTGCGGAGCCAGGGGATAAGCATTATCGCCTATCTCGACGACTTACTTAATTTTGCCAAGACAGAGGCGGTCCTCAGACACCACAGGGATTTGGTGATTCAGACTCTATCCCAGTTGGGTTGGATCCTGAATTACAAGAAATCGAACTTGAATCCCACTCAAACCATCGTTTTTTTGGGTTATGCGATCGACTCCATTGGACAAAGAATTTTTCTGACTCCTCAAAAAGTGGACAAATTGCAGACAGGAGTAAGAAAGCTACTCTTGTCTCATCAAGTAGCAATTCGGGAAATCATGCGAATTATGGGGTTAATGACAGCCACCATTCCGGCGGTGGATTGGGCCCAGTCCCATTCACGGGTCCTCCAGAACTGGTTACTGATAAGTTGGGACAAGACCAAAGAATCTTTAGATTTGGAGGTTCCCATTCCACTTCAGGTAAAGACAACCCTTCATTGGTGGCTTCAGTCCTGCAACTTAGAAGAGGGCAGGATCTGGAGACAGGAAGACCCTCTAAGAATCTATACCGATGCCAGTGCTTGGGGTTGGGGGGCCACTCTCATGGGTCTTCATTCGCAGGGGAAGTGGCCTCCCACAATCAGAGAGAGATCATCCAACTACAGGGAACTCTTGGCTGTAAAGGAAGCCCTGCTGGCATTTCTGGACAGATTTCAGGGTTATCATGTGCTTGTCTTTTCGGACAACATCTCCACGGTTGCATATATCAACAAACAGGGAGGCACCAGATCGCAGAGTCTCTCCCTCCTGGCGACGGACATTTTTCAGGCGGCAGAACAGAATCTGCTTTCTTTGCAGGCGGTTCATGTAAAGGGGTCTCTCAACACGGAAGCGGACTTTTTAAGCCGCCAAATTCTCGACCACTCCGAGTGGGAACTAAATCAGGAAGTTTTTCTTTGGGTCACGGAAATTTTGGGAGCCCCGGAAATCGATCTCTTTGCGTCTCCAGCAAACGCAAAGATTCCTCAGTTTTTCTCCCTTCACAACAGCGGGAGGTCTCTGGGATTGGACGCTCTCTCTCTCTACCCTGGACCTTCAATCCGCCTCTCAAACTGTTACCTCAGGTTCTAGCGAGGGTGCAGAGAGAAGGTGTAAAACTGATTCTCATTGCGCCAGTGTGGCCCAAGAGGCCTTGGTTTTCCACGCTTCTGAGTCTCTCCATTCAACCGTATCTGTGTCTCCCTGTCAGGCGGGACCTTCTTCGGCAGGGTCCTATCTTACATCCCAAACCGGAGTTGTTCAAGCTGGCGGCATGGACCCTGAGAGGCTAATTTTAAGGAGCAAAGGGGTTTCGGACAAGGCTATTGATACCTTGCTGAAATGTAGGAAACCAGTCACCCACAAAATTTACAGTAAGGTGTGGAAAGTATACACTTCTTGGTGTGCTACTAATAACAGAGTCCAATCTGAGATAGGGGCGATTCCTGACTTCTTTCAAAGTGGAGTGGAAATGAGGTTAGCCTTGAGTACCCCGAAAGTACAATGTTCTGCTCTTTCGATCTTACTAGACAGACCCCTGGCACAGGAAAAATTAATCAAGGATTTTTTTCGGGCTGTGCATAAATCTTCCCCCTTGAGGCAGAAGGTTATGCCTCAGTGGGATTTATCGCTAGTCTTAGGGGTTTTTATCCAAAGCCCCATTTGAGCCCATTGATGAAATTGACTTAAAGTTTTTGACGTTCAAAGTAGCCTTCCTCATAGCCATTACTACGGCCAGAAGGTTAGGGGTTCCTCAGGCCTTATCGATTAAGGATCCTTTCCTTACTATTTTCCCGGATAAGATCGTTTTGCGTCTTGATCCAAACTATTTACCAAAGGTGTCGTCAGACTTTCATAGATCACAGAATCGAGTGATTCCCTCGTTTTGTGATAATCCTTCCTGTGCCAGGGAACAGGAATTCTATTGTTTAGATGTTAGGGGAGCTCTTTTATCTTACCTCTCAAGAACTAGAGAATTTAGGAGGTCTTCACATTTATTTGTGTTATTTATGGGACAGAATAGAGGTCAGCAGGCCTCTAGACAGACTATCGCCAGGTGGATTTGTCAGGTTATAGCCTTAGCTTATGAGATTTCAGACTCCACTCCACCACCTGGTATCAAGGCACATTTGACGCGGTCCATGTCAACCTCCTGGGCAGAGAGAGCGGGGGCCACAGTCCAGCAAATATGTGAAGCGGCAACTTGGTCGAACCCTTCCACTTTTATCAAACATTATAGAGTGGATGTCCTGTCTCAACAGGATCTGTCGTTTGGCAGGGAAGTGCTTCTGTCTGTGGTCCCTCCCTAGGTGGGTGTTTTCTTGTGTATCCTTCCAGAGGGTGTCCCGGCTGATGAATGAGAGAAAGCACCTTGTTAGTCTTACCGGTAACGGTGTTTCTGTTCAGCAGCCGGGACACCGTCTACTGCCCACCCTTTTCTGTCGCACTTCCTCATACCTATTCTTTCCTTTTTACAAGGGTCACTAGGAGGTGCTTCGCTTCTCCTTTTTTTCTGGTGTTCCGGTCGGTTTTTTCTTTATATACACTGGGAATGAAGGGGGGCGGGAGCTTTTTATACTTTTTGGTTTGTGTTTCCTAGGGGTTGGGCGGAGCCATTCCTTCCAGAGGGTGTCCCGGCTGCTGAACAGAAACACCGTTACCGGTAAGACTAACAGGTGCTTTTAAACAGATCCGTTGAGCGGATCAGTCAAAAACAGTCTCATCAGTCTGCCGACAGCTTGTACACACGTGATACTGTCGGCAGAATGACCACCCTGCGGGAGGGTCTGACGAACCCGTTGTTTGTAAAGGCATGTACACACACCGTATTTTTACAAACATGGTAACTATAAAGCATGCTTACAATGTGCATGTTTTCTGTTACAATAGAAGTTTTCGTGATTTCTAGCAAGGTTTTGTAAACCCATTGAAATGAGAAAGTAGAATAGTCAAATGCAAGCAACTCTGCTCTTGTGATAAACAGAAGTCAAAGAACTTCTATTTAAGGTTTCTTTGGCAAAAAAAAAAAAAAAAGGCATTGTTTACTATAAAATTACTACATTGGTGGAATCATTTGTCAAAAAGGCAAAGCATGCATGCATTTAGGAACCCGTACCGCATAACGGCCATGCTCTAATTACTAAAACAGGCATTAAAAAACCCACTATCATAAATAAGGCTGTGCCATTCACAGCTGTTTTACTGCTGACATAAAGTGTTGAAGTAACCAACATTTGCTTTTTTATAATGTGATACATAAATAAACTGTAGTGCTAAATCCTGTCCCTGAACTTAATTACTGTGATGGGCCATAGTAACTCTGTAGGGGACCATAAACAGCCTTGCACACAGCTGATTTCCCTTACCACATCTCGTGTCAAAAGCCTGTAGAGGGGACTTTTAGTGTCTTGTCTCTTCAGGCATTGTTGTGGGTAGCTAAGTATGATGGTCTTCATGTGCTTCTCTATGTAGTCCAATCCAAGATAGAGACGAAAATTCTCCTACTCAGATATTGCCACTGCACGTGTGGTGTCTTAAGAGCCGACAAATGCCCACAACAATGCCGATAGAGATGGGACACTAAACGTCCCCTCTACAGGCTTTCGGCACAAGATGTGTTGATGTGGTGAGGTCACCTTTCAGCATGAAAGCTGCTCTTGCCGACTCCAAGCGCTGCTTCAACATGCTCACAGCAACTGGCCACGTTTCCCATTATGGAGATCAATTGATTAACAGTTTTGGTGAACAAGGTTACTATAGTAATGTTGGGGTGCAATGACTTTTACTACTCATGGCCACAGCCTTGTCTATGTGCTTTTGGAGATTGTCATATTTGTCTACAAGCAGAGCATGTTCAAGCAAATTTCCATGATTCACATCAGGGGTTATTTAAAGTATGTGCAGCTTCATTCTCCCCTTTGTAAGCAATGCCTAGTTTAGCAATGCACAGAATATCAGTAACTGGCACACACTGTGAACCTGTGGCAAGAACAGGAGCTACCTTTTTCCTTTGAGCTTGCTTGTAGACATTTTTTTTTACAGAAGATACAAAATACAAAGGCATATCTGCACAACCAAGCGCTGCTTCAGCATGCACACAGGAGCTGACTATGTAAGCTAGAGAAAAAGTAAATCAGCTGTGTGCAAGGTCGATTTGCATCCCCTATAGAGTTACTGTGTCCCATCAACGGAACAAGGACAGGACATAGTGCTATAAAGGAGTTTTCCCTTTCTGAGCCACTTTTGAATAGTGTGTGTGTGTGGGGGGGGGAAGGGGGGGGGGGGGGAGTAAGCTGGAGAAGTACAGGGGCCCAGTGACATCCACAGCGGTCACTGTGGTGTTATAGGCATATGGAGAAAGAGGGAGAGCTGTCTCTAGAGAGGGAGAAAGAGAGGTTGAACATAATTTTCTGAGCACTAAACATCCTATTTTTTCACTGTAATCAAGCCTGAAGTGAGAATTCTCACTTATGCAGCGGGATGTGAAAGTTTGGGCAACCTTGTTATTCATCATGTTTTTCTTGTATAAATTGGTTGTTATAATAAAAAATGTCAGGTAAATATATCATATAGAAGACACACACAGTGATGTTTGAGAAGTGAAATTAAGTTTACTGGATTTACAGAAAGTGAGCAATAACTGTTTGAATAAAATTATGCAGGTGTATAAATTTGGGCACTGTCATTGTAATAAATCTTTGTTGGCTGCTATGGGCAACAACACTACACCTTCGTTCGGCACCATATCACAGGAAGTGTGATAACTCAACCCTCATCACAGCAACAGCATAGGAGATAGAACTTCTTAGATGTCGTCAAAGTTGCAGGAGTTTATTCAGTAAACAGATATACAGATGCTTATCTCTACATGTTCGTTACACCTCTGCAAAGCCATTGGTCTGTAGTAAGTCCTCTGTGCGTTACAGACTCTTGGTCCATTCCTTTTAAATGGCAACCAGGCTTTCTCTTATGTTACATCTATACTACGTTGCACTAAGGCCTATATACAGCATACAGTTAGATACGATGACAAGACATTACAAAAAGAGTACAAAGTGGAAGTCATCAGCCAGAAGTCATCAGAAACCCCGATGCCCCCCCCCCGGAGCTCTTTAGCTCTTCTTATACTAAACTCTAAAGAGTTAAATGTGACATCATCTGAGCAGGGACGGATCACTAAGTCATCGCCAGCTATTGGCTAATAAGGACCTGTGATATCCTGACAATCACAGTCTTTACTGCACATGCCCTGGAATATTCCATGTTCCAGTGACATGTCCCTTAATCTGAGAAGGACCTTTGTTGACCTTTAGAAAATATGAAAACACTCGATGTTTACAGAAACAGACTGCCTCTCTGACCATGGTGGCTAGATAAGCCCTCTGGCCTTGTATAGGTAGAATACTCTGTTCTGCAGTGATTCTAGAAATCCTCTTTAAAGGTATACTCTGCAAATCAAGTCTTTTAACTAACCTCAATAAAAAAAAAATTTTTTTACCGATTCCAAAACCTTTAGAACTTCAGAAAAGATTAAGCCAGCACCATCAAATTGCTCTTTTAGTGTTTATTTAAAGACTTTCATCTGGTGCAAAGTAGTACAAAAGCGACGTTTCGGAGCGTTAGAACATGCCCCTTTATCAAGCCTTGACAGTCTCAATGTATCTCACAAACAGTTAGTTTATATAGTACATCCTATTCAAATGCACCAATAGTAGGCTGTCTATCTAGCCAATCCCCAGCCACTGTGTACAAAGTGGACCTGATGGGGAACTTTTTACACCTGGTGTGAGCCAACAGATTCAAAACACTCACCTGTATGTGGCTCCTACCCTCCCAGCCCGCATCAAACCGGCCCCTAACCGTCACTGCAGGGAGATGTGAACGCCCTTCGGTAAGCCGGACCTAATGGGGAACTTGCAGGGAAGCCCCTGGAAGGAACGGGCGTCAGGCAGTGACATATACGCCCTCTCTAGGACGCGGGCGGACTTCCGGACTCCCTGGTAACGTCAGTGACGTTACAGCGGAGGAAAAAGAACACAGCATCCCAAGAAAAACACCTGCTACCTACAGTAAAATATGGTGGTTCCATCATGCTATGGGGCTGTGTGGCCAGTGCAGGGACTGTGAATCTTGTCAAATTTGGGGGACTCGTGAATTCCACTCAGTATCAGCAGATTCTGGAGACCAATGTCCAGGAATCCGTGACAAAGCTGAAGCTGAGCCGGGGCTGGATCTTTTAACAAGACAATGGCCCTTAACACTGCTCAAAATCCACTAAGGTATTCATGCAGAGGAACGAGTACAACATTCTGGAATAGCTATCTCAGTCCCCAGACCTGAATGTAATTGAAAATCTGTGGTGTGAGTTAAAAAGAGCTCTCCATGCTCAGAAGCCATCAAACCTGAATGAACTAGAGATGTTTTGTAAAAAGGAATGGTCCAAAATACCTTCAACCAGAATCCAGACTCTCATTTGGTACCTACAGGAAGCGTTTAGAGGCTGTAATTTCTGCAAAAGGAGGATCTACAAAACATTGATTTCATTTCTTTCTTGTGGTGCCTAAATGTATGCACCTGCCCAATTTTGTTTAAACAATTATTGCACACTTTCTGTAAATCCAATAAACTTCATTTCACTTCTCAAATATCACTGTGTGTCTCCTATATGATATATCAGAGTAACCAAGCAGCTCGGTGTGAGCCAAACCACCAGAAATGTATAGGGGGATTAAAAACCAAAAAGCCCTCCTACTAATAAGCAATGCTTGGTGAAATTTGTCTTCTTAAAACAGAAATAAATTTGCAATAATTTGCGTTTGTAGGATTCTGCGAAACACAGCTGTTTTTTCAGGTTTTCACAGGAATGACACACTGTGTGACATTTGTAATCACCAAATTAAGAACATGAGCATAGCACCACGTGTAAACAGAATTACATGACATTGCTTTTATCCGAGGCTGTACTCCATAATAGTTTTCACTTAGATTTGTATATGATATATTTGACATTTTTTATCGCAACAACCAACAGTTTATACAGGAAAATCCCTCTAATATGGTATATTAAACCTGAAGTGAGGTTTCTCTTGTCAGGATTATTTTGAAAAGGTACCCTTTAAAGAGACACTGAAGCGGAAAAAAATTATGATATTATGATTTGTATGTGTAGCACAGCTAAGAAATAAAACATTAAGATCAGATACATCAGTGTAATTATTTCCAGTACAGGAAGAGTTAAGAAACTCCAGTTGTTATCTCTATGCAAAAAAGCCATTAATCTCTACGACTTTCAAAGTCGTGGAGAAGGCTGTTATCTGACTATTATAATCTCAACTGTAAGTGAACAGTTTTCTTTTTATCTGCCAGAGGAGAGGTCATTAGTTCAGACTGCTCTGAAAGAATCATTTTGAATGCAGAGTGTTGTGTAATCTGCACATATTATAGAATGATGCAATGTTAGAAAACAAACTATATACCTGAAAATAAAAATATGAGAATATTTTCTTTGCTGCTAATCTTCTAGTAATTATTCATAGTACACAACCAATTCATTATATCATATATTTTTTTTCGCTTCAGTGTCTCTTTAAAGAGACTCTGTAACAAAATTTTGAGCCTTATTTCTTCTATAAGTTCCTATGCCTGTTCTAATGTGGTCTGTCTTACTGCAGCCTTTAGTAGTTGCACTGTCTCTGTAATAAATCTTATCTCCTTTCATCTGTCCGCTCTGTTGGGCTGAGGCTGGAATATGTGGAATGTACAGCACTGCTTGTCATTGGCAGAAGCGTTACACACCCTCTCCAAGCTCTGCATGAGTCACACAGTAAGCTGTTCTCAGCATATCATACTCTGGTTAGAAGCCATGTCATTTGTTTGTAAACACTGCTTAAAACTGTTAATTACAAGCCAGGATTGCAGCAGGGCGTGGCAGAAACAGCACAGAGGGGCCCAGGAGAACATAATAAAGAGAATGGTTTGCTTTTTATTGTAAGAATTTTAAAGTACAGGTTCTCTTTAAAGGAGCAAAGCTTTTAGCAACGGAGAAGAATGCACAAATTATTCAAACAATGTCATCATGGAGTAAGCGTCTGGTGATATCCCCCTCAATGTTCATTAATATAAGGGATTCAAGGATATCCTGTCCAATTGAAGACCTCAGTCTGCTTTTCACAATTGTTAGCTTTGAAAACACTCGTTCACAAGACACTTGAGTGCATGCAAGCGTAAGAAGGACTTTATAAGCTGCAAAAAAAGGTTTGTATATGCTGAAGATTGCAGGCTGTAATCATACAAGAGCCTATAGCAACAAGTGAGACAGTTCTCACATGCTTCACTTTGATCGTCGGTGAGGTTTTCATTGTCATGATCACTAATCTTTCGAGGGATGCACGGTTTCTTCAGAGCTGCATAGTTTTCTTTGAAACTAAGAAGTTCCATTTTTAGCTAGACTACGATCAACCTCAGCTAACAATGAAATAGTTTTCAATGCTTCCTCTGGAATGTCACTTTGTCTAATCTGACAAAAGCGTTTGGGGTCAAGATATGAAATCTCTTTGATAATACTTTCATTTTTGGAGAATTTATTTTCCAAGCTGGTTATTGCCTAATTAATCACTGCATAGAACACTTTGGATTTAAACCCTTGAAAGGGGTTAGTGGGTGGCTCATCCTCTGCCAACTCTCCTGGCATTCTTTTTCTCTTTGCAAACCTTTTTTGGGGTAATTGGCTTTCAATCACGGCATTAATAGTATTCTCTACAAGGGTACTGCTTGCCGTTTGACAAAAGATTCCACCAATGTACTAAGCTGGGCAAAGGAATCCCTCAATTTTTTAATCTGATCTTTTGCAATTTGTACCATGCGCCATGCTTGCAAAATATCTATGCCACATGTTTAAAGATAGTCTGAAACAGGACAACAATTTCAAAGATCTGCATGAAAAGAAATGAAATTAGCAAGGTTTCATATCGTGTCTAAGCATGAAGCAAGTTATTGGCCTCACTTACAGCTGTACTGTCAAATCTTGGTGATTCAGAGATGTGTTCAAAACAATATAGCAGAATTATGTACAGTTCATTTTACTGATTAACAGTGGAACAAAAAATAGTATGCAGGGCTCTCGGCTTGCTCCACCACCTGGTATCACTGACTTTCTTTAGTTTAGAAAGTTTTTCTAAGAGTCCGAAGAAAGGTTTTCACAGGAATGACACACTGTGTGACATTTGTAATCACCAAATTAAGAACATGAGTATAGCACCACGTGTATACAGAATTACATGACATTGCTTTTATCCAAGCCTTTACTCCATTATAGTTTCCACTTAGATTTGCAGCACCATCAAAAGAGCAGCCAATAATGTTACCTACACTTATGGTGCCCATACACTATACAATAAAAATGTTCGATTTTCCCGTTTATTCGATCTAAGTGGTCGAATCGAATGAAAGTCGAAAATACGAAAATATTTATTTATTTTTTTGGCGTTCACGAAATTCGAACGATTATCTAATTTTTTTCGAGAAAAATCTGATCAGACATGTTGGAAAAATCTTTATATTTTTAAAGTTTACCCCCCTTTAAATCTTTAAAGTGTACCCCCGGTACACTTTAATCAGCTAATTATCTCTCACTTCACTTGTCACTAATACTAGGAGGACTCAGGAATCAGCAGCAACCAACATTCCTCATTAAAGTTAATTAAACTGGCAACATTGCTTGCCTGCCTCAGCCAGTCTGACATAATGAAAGGGGCAGGCCAGCCATCATTCATACACCTACCACAACTCCCTGGGTCCTCTCTGCTCTGCTCACACACCTCCCTCCAGTCCCTGAGGTTGCAAAAGCAAGCAATATCAGAGGCGTAGTTAACCGCATGTTACGGCGGAGTTACAACAGAGCGCTTCGCACGGATCGAGAGCTATTACTCCGCCCTCGTGCTCGTCCCCAGGCTGGTGGAGAAAATAGAGGCCACACTAGAATTGTGACACAATTCAATGCCCACTGGAAGAGACTTAATCGAATCCTGTGTGGCTGTTGGGGAATTCTGCAGTTGGACCCAAAGATTAGGGAAATAGTGGGTCCTAGACCTTTGCTAACAGCACGCCGTGCCAGAAACTTAAGAGATATATTGGTTCAATCTGAGTTGCCAAACATTGGAGGTGGCACATGGTTGGATCGAGTTCCGCCTCCAAAGGGAATGTATCGTTGTGGGTCCTGTAAGGCCTGTACTTTTGTAATGAGAACTGACACTTTTACCTCTCAAGACGGTTCAAGAAACTATAGGGTGAAGAGATTTATGAATTGCAATTCATTATGGGTTGTTTATCTCATTGTCTGTCCTTGTAATAGGTACTATGTAGGCATGTCAACACGTGCATTCAAGACTCGACTACTAGAGCATTTGTGCAATATCACAAGTGGTGAGAAAAAATCACCAATTGCTGAGCATTTTTAGGAAATGCACAATAGCTCAATCGTAGGCTTGAAGGCGATGTGTATTGACTGTGTGGACATGCCTACAAGATCGGAGAGGACGGAGGAAATGCTTCTTCGTCTAGAGGCGATGTGGATGTATCGGCTTGGGTCGAGAAGTCCACAGGGCCTGAATGTTGATTTCTCACTAAAAAGCTTCTTATAGAATTAGTGTCTCAATTTAAACGCTTCAGTGGGAATCCCTTCCCTTTCCCCCCCTTTTCCCTTCCCCTTGTTCCTGATTCCCCCTCTGCTGCCCCTCCCCCCTTCTCCTTCCCTTATTCCCCTTCCCCCCCTTCCCCTCCCCCCCCCTTTTTCTCCCTTCCCCACCTTTCCCCCCCCCCTCCCCCTTCTTTCCTCCACATTTTTCCATACCCTACCTAATCCTTTTAACCCTTCCCTCCTTTCCTGGTCACCCTACCGCCTCCTGTCCCCCCACTCTCTCCAGACCCCTCCCCCCTCCCCCCCCTTCTTTCCTTCCCCCCCCCCCCCCCTTCCCCCTTCCCTCCCCCTACCCCTGGGATTGTAGGTTGTGGCCTCCCCTGGACTGAGAGTAAGCTAAGCGTAAGCAAGCCGATTCAACTATATGGGTGCTCTGAGAATACTGATGGTGCTTTGTACTGATTGGTTGCTCTTGTGTGAGTGGGAGATAACGTGAGTTCATACACAATAGAAGAATAAACTTCAATACCCACCACCTTTGATATCTAGCTCACCTCCTTCACCTGGCTACTCACTTCAAGTGTTGAGCGCAATGAATGAAGCCTAAATTGATGCCTCTGTTTGGACAACATGGAACTGTATGAATATAAGTATAGATGTCCGAGTTCCGGAATGCTGAATGGGATCCTTGCTGAGGAATCACGGCCTGTCCGACCAATCAACTCATAGTAGGTGGAGCCGGGGTGTGCTATGAATGCCTGGCCCACCGTGTACAAACCACGCCCTGATGAAGAACGGATGTGACGTTCGAAACTAGTCGGCGAATCAGCACACGCAGCCGACATGACGCCTACTAGTCCCAGCTATGCTGCCTGATTGCAAACGCCAGAGACCGTAAGCTTGGCTCGGCGTGCCCCCCGGAAAAGGAGACGTGGATGGTCGTGGAGCCTGCTGGACACAGCGTGAGGAGGGAGTTCACCCCTGTATGTCCCGCACAACTGAAAGGGACACGGAGTGTAAATAGAACTCACCTCAGAGCGAGTGACGAGTCTGACTCGGTACGGAGACCACCCCTGATGTCACGGATTTCCGGGAGGTTGTGAGTAAGGCTGTGAAGACTCGATGCACATGTTTATTATTGGGGGCCCCCCATCGCCAATTCTTTAATTACCTCAGTGTTTGCCTGGATGTCTAATGCTTTTATGGACTGTGAGCAATGCTTGCATGAGCTTTGCACTAACTGCTACTGTCTCTGCTTTGCATGAAGTTCTGATGATTTGCAGCGTTGGAATCCCTAAGGGTGTCATCTAACTGGGGACTATTGGATTGGTGGTGTGGACCAGCCGTATTTATATGTGTATGGATGCCTGTGGGAGTCGGATGTCTGACGGTTATGAAGTGTGGTGGTACTGTACAACAGCGCTGTTGTTTTTAATACTGTGATCTGTTGCACAACCTTTTAAGCTTTGCCTATTTACAATTAAACGACCTTTTTCCAATTTTTGCATGACCCCTTGTCACGGACTGGTTTGTTATAATTACAAGAGTGTGGGGTAGGTTGGAATTACCAGCAAATTAGGGAATATTAGGATCGTGGTCCTCCCCTTTCCTCTTTATCCCCTCCTTTATTGACTGCTAGACTGAGTAATCTCAGAGATTGGACCATATTGTTTTGGCATGGCTTTTGTAGGTGTGCAGCAGGACACGGATTGTTGATTGGTGTGACTGTGCTGTGGCCCTATTTGTAGGGAGTTACCCTCAAGATGGCATACCACATTAGTGACGAGCTCCAGTTGGAGATACAGGAGGCATTTTTGAATGAGACTAACATTGAAGTTATGACTGAACACACCAGAAGTACATCTATGGGTGAAAATAAAGAGTTGAGGAGCAAATTCAGATTATATAGGAACACTATGAATAAATTTTTGAGGAGGAAATGGAATGTCTCTTCTTTGGAGGGATATCTGAGGGCAAAAATTGTGCCCCCAGGCCTCCGTGAGAAAACAATCCCAGCCCCACGTTTACAAAATGAAAGGTTCCTTCCAATATGGGAAAAAGAATGCATAAATCGAGGGATGGTGGTGACACAAATTGTGGTGGACGAGGAGAAAATCCAATTAGAGGAGCTAAGTCAGGAGATAGAGGAACAAAAACAGGAATTAGATCAAGCAAAAGATGCCCCTTTATTTGAGAAGTTCAATGAACAGGTGAAGAAAGAAGTTGAGAAATATAATGCATACCTTAAAAGGACTAAACAGAAAAAGTTTGACCAGGATAGATTAGAATGGCTCAGTAAACCTCATTTCCCGCTAAGTTCTAAAATAAGTCGGAGACGGCGGAAGAAAGGTAAGAATCCACCGCATCGCCCAGGTGAGACATCAGGCTCAGAATGTGAGGCATCAGAGGGTGAGGAGTTACTTGGCAGATCAGTCTCTTTTTTGGGGACCCCAGCAGCCCCCAAGGGCATATTGAAAATGACAGGAGACAGAGACGTAAGAGTGGATTCGGGCTCAGAGGAGGAGGAGGTCCAGGGGGAGGTGGAGGGAGGAGGGGTGAACAAGAAGGGAGTCATGAAACAAATAGGGCAACAGTCCAAGATGGAATTGAGGAGCAAAAAAATGTAGTAGGTACGGGAGCCTTTGGAGGCCAGTCAGTCATCAATTTGTCCAAAGTGACACTCACTCCCGACCATCTATCTCTTCTGGGTAGGGGTTTGTCCTTTTCGCCGGTAGAGGGCATCGATGAGTTTACCATCTATAAGGATGTCTGTATGTTTCTTAGGAAGGTGCACTTGAGGCTTGAATTTGAAAACTCCAATAATGAAGGGGGAGACGATGTCATTGGTCTGGATGGAGGGGAGCTGGAACAGGAGGAGGACTGGCTATCATTAGTCAGTTTTCCCCAACATGTTAAAGTGCGCCCTAAATCCAGATACATGCCAGCGTTGAATGTGAACAGGCACTTGTCCACCTTCCTGGAGCTATTTGAGCGGGAAATTGGCGGTTACCGGTGGGACGCCCCAGGCGCTGAGGACAACCTTTCCCCTGGGGAGAGATGGGCACTGGATGATCTAAAAAGCAAACCAGATTTGGTGATAAAGCCAAGTGATAAGGGAGGGAATGTTGTCCTAATGGACAGGACAATGTATGTCAATGAGATCCAGAGACAATTAGGTGACCCTTGTACCTATGCTAGGATAGAATGTGATCCCTTCAGACAGGTTGTTGATGAGCTGAACTATCGGCTACTCCTGGGTTTGAGACATGGCATCCTTGACCAAAATGAGTATAAGTATATGTTGGTGGAGCAATATACGAAGCCAACTATGTACGTTCTCCCGAAGGTGCATAAGGGTGTGGTGCCTCCCCCGGGTCGACCGATTATTTCGGCGGTAGCGGGACCTTGTGAAGCTGTGGGAAGATACCTTGATCGAAAACTACAGCCTCTAGTAAAGAAACTGCCTTCCTATGTTCGGGACTCAATGGAGGTTCTTAATAGACTCAATGGTTTTTTGATAGATGATGATTGTATCCTGGCCTCCATAGATGTAGAAGGATTATATACATCAATCCCTCATGGTGTGGGTCTGGGGGCCCTTGAATATGTCCTCTTTGAAAATTATCCCCTCCACACCACTCACAACTCCTTTATCTTGGACCTAATGTCATTTGTCCTACATAATAACTTTTTTGTCTTTGGGGGTCGCTACTACCATCAGCTGAGGGGGACGAGCATGGGGGCGGCATGTGCCCCTGCGTATGCCTGCCTCCATCTTGGAGTGTGGGAGGAGCAGGAGGTTTATGTGAGTTCACTGTACCGGGGGGTGTGTCTCTGTGGCTCCGCTACATCGATGATGTGCTTGTCGTGTGGAGAGGATCGGCGGAGGGCTTTGCGGAATTTGTTGCGGATTTAAATAACAATAGACGGAATATACGTCTGACGTTCTCAGTAGATCCGGAGAGAATTACGTTTCTGGACATCGAGATTGTAAAAACTGGAAATAGACTGGTTACAAGCACGTTCCGCAAGCCCACCGCTGGAAATACAATTCTGCACGCGGCAAGCCATCATCCGGTGTCGGTAGTCGCGGGTATCCCCACGGGCCAGTTTTTGAGAATTCGGCGAAACTGTGTAGATGTGGACCAGTTCAAGGTGGAAGCGGAGGAGATGTTTCGACGCTTCCGTGAGCGTGGATACCCGGACCCCATGTTACGGCGGAGTTACAACAGAGCGCTTCGCACGGATCGAGAGCTATTACTCCGCCCTCGTGCTCGTCCCCAGGCTGGTGGAGAAAATAGAGGCCACACTAGAATTGTGACACAATTCAATGCCCACTGGAAGAGACTTAATCGAATCCTGTGTGGCTGTTGGGGAATTCTGCAGTTGGACCCAAAGATTAGGGAAATAGTGGGTCCTAGACCTTTGCTAACAGCACGCCGTGCCAGAAACTTAAGAGATATATTGGTTCAATCTGAGTTGCCAAACATTGGAGGTGGCACATGGTTGGATCGAGTTCCGCCTCCAAAGGGAATGTATCGTTGTGGGTCCTGTAAGGCCTGTACTTTTGTAATGAGAACTGACACTTTTACCTCTCAAGACGGTTCAAGAAACTATAGGGTGAAGAGATTTATGAATTGCAATTCATTATGGGTTGTTTATCTCATTGTCTGTCCTTGTAATAGGTACTATGTAGGCATGTCAACACGTGCATTCAAGACTCGACTACTAGAGCATTTGTGCAATATCACAAGTGGTGAGAAAAAATCACCAATTGCTGAGCATTTTAAGGAAATGCACAATAGCTCAATCGTAGGCTTGAAGGCGATGTGTATTGACTGTGTGGACATGCCTACAAGATCGGAGAGGACGGAGGAAATGCTTCTTCGTCTAGAGGCGATGTGGATGTATCGGCTTGGGTCGAGAAGTCCACAGGGCCTGAATGTTGATTTCTCACTAAAAAGCTTCTTATAGAATTAGTGTCTCAATTTAAACGCTTCAGTGGGAATCCCTTCCCTTTCCCCCCCTTTTCCCTTCCCCTTGTTCCTGATTCCCCCTCTGCTGCCCCTCCCCCCTTCTCCTTCCCTTATTCCCCTTCCCCTCCCCCCCCCTTTTTCTCCCTTCCCCACCTTTCCCCCCCCCTCCCCCTTCTTTCCTCCACATTTTTCCATACCCTACCTAATCCTTTTAACCCTTCCCTCCTTTCCTGGTCACCCTACCGCCTCCTGTCCCCCCACTCTCTCCAGACCCCTCCCCCCCCTTCTCCTTCCCTTATTCCCCTTCCCCCCTTCCCCTCCCCCCCCCCCCTTTTTCTCCCTTCCCCACCTTTCCCCCCCCCTCCCCCTTCTTTCCTCCACATTTTTCCATACCCTACCTAATCCTTTTAACCCTTCCCTCCTTTCCTGGTCACCCTACCGCCTCCTGTCCCCCCACTCTCTCCAGACCCCTCCCCCCTCCCCCCCCTTCTTTCCTTCCCCCCCCCCCTTCCCCCCTTCCCTCCCCCTACCCCTGGGATTGTAGGTTGTGGCCTCCCCTGGACTGAGAGTAAGCTAAGCGTAAGCAAGCCGATTCAACTATATGGGTGCTCTGAGAATACTGATGGTGCTTTGTACTGATTGGTTGCTCTTGTGTGAGTGGGAGATAACGTGAGTTCATACACAATAGAAGAATAAACTTCAATACCCACCACCTTTGATATCTAGCTCACCTCCTTCACCTGGCTACTCACTTCAAGTGTTGAGCGCAATGAATGAAGCCTAAATTGATGCCTCTGTTTGGACAACATGGAACTGTATGAATATAAGTATAGATGTCCGAGTTCCGGAATGCTGAATGGGATCCTTGCTGAGGAATCACGGCCTGTCCGACCAATCAACTCATAGTAGGTGGAGCCGGGGTGTGCTATGAATGCCTGGCCCACCATGTACAAACCATGCCCTGATGAAGAACGGATGTGACGTTCGAAACTAGTCGGCGAATCAGCACACGCAGCCGACATGACGCCTACTAGTCCCAGCTATGCTGCCTGATTGCAAACGCCAGAGACCGTAAGCTTGGCTCGGCGTGCCCCCCGGAAAAGGAGACGTGGATGGTCGTGGAGCCTGCTGGACACAGCGTGAGGAGGGAGTTCACCCCTGTATGTCCCGCACAACTGAAAGGGACACGGAGTGTAAATAGAACTCACCTCAGAGCGAGTGACGAGTCTGACTCGGTACGGAGACCACCCCTGATGTCACGGATTTCCGGGAGGTTGTGAGTAAGGCAGTGAAGACTCGATGCACATGTTTATTATTGGGGGCCCCCCATCGCCAATTCTTTAATTACCTCAGTGTTTGCCTGGATGTCTAATGCTTTTATGGACTGAGAGCAATGCTTGCATGAGCTTTGCACTAACTGCTACTGTCTCTGCTTTGCATGAAGTTCTGATGATTTGCAGCGTTGGAATCCCTAAGGGTGTCATCTAACTGGGGACTATTGGATTGGTGGTGTGGACCGGCCGTATTTATATGTGTATGGATGCCTGTGGGAGTCGGATGTCTGACGGTTATGAAGTGTGGTGGTACTGTACAACAGCGCTGTTGTTTTTAATACTGTGATCTGTTGCACAACCTTTTAAGCTTTGCCTATTTACAATTAAACGACCTTTTTCCAATTTTTGCATTACCCCTTGTCACGGACTGGTTTGTTATAATTACAAGAGTGTGGGGTAGGTTGGAATTACCAGCAAATTAGGGAATATTAGGATCGTGGTCCTCCCCTTTCCTCTTTATCCCCTCCTTTATTGACATGTTTAAAGATAGTCTGAAACAGGACAACAATTTCAAAGATCTGCATGAAAAGAAATGAAATTAGCAAGGTTTCATATCGTGTCTAAGCATGAAGCAAGTTATTGGCCTCACTTACAGCTGTACTGTCAAATCTTGGTGATTCAGAGATGTGTTCAAAACAATATAGCAGAATTATGTACAGTTCATTTTACTGATTAACAGTGGAACAAAAAATAGTATGCAGGGCTCTCGGCTTGCTCCACCACCTGGTATCACTGACTTTCTTTAGTTTAGAAAGTTTTTCTAAGAGTCCGAAGAAAGGTTTTCACAGGAATGACACACTGTGTGACATTTGTAATCACCAAATTAAGAACATGAGTATAGCACCACGTGTATACAGAATTACATGACATTGCTTTTATCCAAGCCTTTACTCCATTATAGTTTCCACTTAGATTTGCAGCACCATCAAAAGAGCAGCCAATAATGTTACCTACACTTATGGTGCCCATACACTATACAATAAAAATGTTCGATTTTCCCGTTTATTCGATCTAAGTGGTCGAATCGAATGAAAGTCGAAAATACGAAAATATTTATTTATTTTTTTGGCGTTCACGAAATTCGAACGATTATCTAATTTTTTTCGAGAAAAATCTGATCAGACATGTTGGAAAAATCTTTATATTTTTAAAGTTTACCCCCCTTTAAATCTTTAAAGTGTACCCCCCGGTACACTTTAATCAGCTAATTATCTCTCACTTCACTTGTCACTAATACTAGGAGGACTCAGGAATCAGCAGCAACCAACATTCCTCATTAAAGTTAATTAAACTGGCAACATTGCTTGCCTGCCTCAGCCAGTCTGACATAATGAAAGGGGCAGGCCAGCCATCATTCATACACCCACCACAACTCCCTGGGTCCTCTCTGCTCTGCTCACACACCTCCCTCCAGTCCCTGAGGTTGCAAAAGCAAGCAATATCAGAGGCGTAGTTAATGGGGATGACCACAGATATGCAAATTGTTCCAAGTTTATGCAGATGTACTGTATATGCAAATATATGCAGCTTGAAAATGGACCAATTAATTTAATCCTGGGTTTAAATTGATTGGTCCATTTTCAAACTGTATACATTTGCATAAAAATGTGCATAATTTCAGAACAATTTGCATCTCCTTGATCATCCCTAGTAGCAAAGGATCTGTTGGGCCCCAAGTGCAAGTTTTACATTGAGCCTTCTCCCTCCAAGCACTGAACTCTATACATAATTGTTATTGGGCCAAAACCTGCCAAGGACAACCGGGCAGTGTCAGACTCAGATGCAAGAAGGGGATGGGGAACTGTTGGTTAAGGATTACAACTATTTCAAGCATATAAGTTATTACCAGCATTGGACTACTGTGGTTGAAGGGGAGGGCCCTCTAGCCCAAGGGCCCCAATGCGGTCGTAACCTGTGCACCTCCTAGGGCTACACTAGTGGAAACTGAGCAATGTAGAGTATAGATTCAGACTGTCTGTTAATGCTGCCTGCGCCTGGCTGTGCTCTGAAGAGGCAGTCTGCGCAGACAACAGCACAGCCAGGCCCAGGCAGCATGAACAGACAGTCTGAATCTTAACTCTACATTGCTCAGTAGAGTAGAGGGTGCATACTGCACAGATTGCGAACATGCGACCGCATCACAGCCATCAGTGCCCTTAGGCCAGAGGGCCTCCCCACCACTCAGCCACAGTATTGGCTTTCTATTAGTCCAATGCTGGCAATAATCACTATTATCTATGCTTAACATCCTTAACCAGCTGTTTAGGGGAGGGGGGAGGGCACCACAGCCCACTCAGTCTTTAGTTACTAGTACCATTACTACATCACCTCTGCTCTGACAGTGCTTGCTGCTTAGCCTTTAACAACCTCAGGAACTGGAGGGAGCTGTGTGTCTGTCTGTGAGCACAGTGAGAGGCCCCAAGCTCAGCCACCCAGGGGAGTTGTGGTGGGGAGGGGAGCTGCCTAGTGGGTAGTGGGGACAAAATCAAATTATGATATGACTAAATGATCAATGATGACTCAGCAGCAGTGCAGTGCACGCAGCCTTGTGACACACTGTGACTGACTGTCCCCCCTCCTCCCGCTCGCTGACTTGGTTGGGAAATAATGGCTTTGCTTCCCTTCCCTTCCTTCCTCTTCTCCTTGGCTCCTTCCTTCCAGCTTTACCTTGTGGTTGTTGTGAGCCAGCCGTCACCCGTGACTTCTCCAGTCTCCACCAGCCAGACGCGCCATCTCCACCCTCATGCACAGTACTGTTATTTTTATGGTGCGCGGTGGCGTCATGCGGACTGACGTAATCACGCTAGGTGCGAGAAGGGCGGAGGCAGAGCGGCTACCAATGACCGCCGAGGCTCCGTCCCGATTCGCACGGGCAATTGTGCAGCAAGGAGGGGGGGCCTTGCCTGGGGGGGAGGGCAGCCGCAGTGACTGGTGCCGTGACACTGATCCCGCTGCCTGCATCCGCCAAATGCTCAGGGCCAGGCAAAGCGAGAGAAGAGGCGGGGGGTGACTGATGACGTCTCTGTTTGATTTAAAGGCCCAACCGGGAAATTTCCCGTGCTCCCGGTGGGTCTTAAAGGGGACTCCCAGATGCCACCATGAACCCCCCCACCTCCTCCTGGGGCACTGGATCATTCATGAACCAGTTAGTATAGCTTAGAATGCGTCCTGTGAGGATCAATCAACTTAATTGAAGATTGCAAGATGAGGATATTGGCGTGGGAACTTTTTTTAAAGGTACAGGTAAGTATTTCTGGTTAATTAAGGACATTAAAGGACTTTTTTTTTTGTCGTTGTTTTTTTTTTTCATTTAACCCTTTGTGGAAATGGGAGAGGGGTGGGCATCTGGGGTCCCCTTCTTAAAGGAGACTCCCAGATTCCACCATGAACCCCCCCCCCCCCCCCAGGGAGTCATCGCCCCCACCTCCTCCTGGGGCACCGGAGGTGGGCAAGAGCCCCTTGTCCATGGATTGGACAAGGGCTTGGGGGGAGAGGGGAAGGCTTGGCCGGCCCTCTCCCCCGGAGCCCCCCCCATACCATGAACCATGCGGGCTGGGATAGCTTAGGGTGCGAAGCCCCACGGGGCCAGGGCTCCGCATTCTGGCTATCCCAACCTGCATGGGGGACAAAGGGTTACAGAGAGCTCGGTAGGGGGGACCCCACATCATTTTTGGGGGGAAATTTCCCACACTGAAATAAAAAAAATAACATTTTTAATTTTTTTTTTAAATATTGTTTCCCACTATCTTTTTTTTTAACATATCCTGCAAATTTGGTGTTGCTAGGATGTAAGGGGCCTTTGCTATTAACTGCTAAAGTCATCGGGAATTGTTTCCCTAAGAAGTGTCAGTCATGCATTTAAATGCAACTTTTTTTTCCTTTGAAACTTTAAAATTGATTTTCTCAAAAAGTATACTTTCTGAATTTTTTTTCCTCTTGTTATGGGAGCTTTGCTATTAACCCCTAAAGTCGGCGGGCGTTTAATTTTCCCACGGTCAGAAGGAGAATTTTAAAATAGATTTTCTCAAAAACTATAAGGTCTTTTTGAAAAAAAAATTCCTCTTGTAGTCACTGACCCCCTCTAGGTGATAGACCCCTTGAAACCTCTTTTCCATCACTTTTTTGGCCAGAAACAGTATTTGTGTTTCGCCTGCCCATTGAAGTCTATTGCGGTTCACTTGGTTCGCGCGAACACAAACTTTTGCAGAAGTTCGCATTCGAGGTTCGCGAACTTAAAATTGGAGGTTCGAGTCATCTCTAGATAATAGTCAGATGCTCCAGACCATAAGACGCACCTAGGTTTAAAGGACAAGAACCAGGGGAAAAAAATCACTACACCTGGTGTGTCCATGGTGCAGTGGCGTCTTGTGGATCTTCTCCCACCAATCCCTCCCAATTAATATGTCCCCCTTTGCCCCCTTTGTACCTGTCCCCATGACCCTCTTGTGCTCCTTCACCCTCTTCCTCCTGACATTCTACAAGTGTCAATATATATAACGTCGGGTAAAAATCCTTTATACAGTGAAGGATCAAAACACAGTCCTTTTTAACGGGCGGTCCACCTCGCCCACTTAAACCTTTGTTACTTCAAAGAAGGACCTTGTATGAAAAAGAAAAAAGCTGGAATGCAATCTTATGGTACAAAAATTCTTTAGAAAAACTTTGACACTTAACAAGAAATATTAAAAAGGATTCTTCAATTTCATACAGGCAGTCTTCGTATAATCCACAGTGTATAAAAAAACACCAATAACTAGAGCTGACAATTGCTGTGATCTGGCTTGGCTGGATGAGTGGTTGTAACCTTTATATGCTTGTATTTAAAGGCAACGACACATGTTAGTTTCTGGCTTTTTTTTAAGAAAATGTAAGTGCCCTTCATCAGGCCATCATACACAGCTCTTAAAAAAAAAACAAAAAAAAACTTAAAATCATATTCAAACATAACAAACGAAAACCTCTCAAGTCCAGAGAGAGAGAACCCACCAAGGTGATTAGCTTGTGGTATGTATAACACCAGGTTCACTTCAACTTAGGAACCTACATACCAATAGGGTATGTCAAAGTCCAAGTAATGGAGAAGAAAAAAGCAAAGAAAACCGTGTGCAAGATATCACAATAACGCCTCATAATAGAGTTGGCTAAAAATAAGAGGACTATCAGATAATTCCCCATCCACCAAAGAGAAAAGACGTGACGTGGACTAGTAAATATCAGTCCATGTGTCCACACACATGTTCAAGAGTATGAATCAGACCAAAGTGGAGACATAGCCCACAGTTTTTTATAGTCATTACTTAGAAAAAAAGGAAAACACAATTAAGAGGAGACCAAAGATGGATCAAGGGTATACAGGAGCGGAAAGTCCCAAGATATTAGATGAAAAATAGCACTGGTTTAATGGATATGAATGAAACACATTAGCACAAACCTGTATGGCTCAACCAGAAAGACCAGGGAACAACAGAGCCAATGAATATATACAGAGTGGGGTCTGAACCCACCAGACGCACACAAGGCCTAGATATATGAAAGCAAAACAAAATGTAAGGTCAAATGTACCATAACATACCCCAACATACAGTGCTAAAGGGCAACACCCACTAGTATAGTGACAACACTGCCCCAATATATAGCTGCATTGTAAAAAAAAATAGGGACAAAACGAAATCCCAGCATATTTTAAAAGTATACAATAATATAATGCAGAAAGGAGCACCTGGTGCCACCACACAAAAGGTTACCAATAATCACAGCCCCATTAGCCAAAAAGGCTCATACATGAATCAAAAATTATATATGTAATAGGTATACAGTTCTTAATTTCCCAGTGGCGTAAAGAAGACGCTGCTATACCAGGAGCCATGCTAGTAATGGCATCTAATGCAATTTAAATAGCCCTCCCAGTGTCCTGAAGGAGAAGATGCGCCTGCGCAGGGCATCGATTCTCCAATCAGCTTGGGCCCCACGGAATCCAGGTAGAAAAAAGTTGCGTAACCACGCTGAAGCGCATCTTCCCGCAGCCGGATATAACATCAGTGCGGGGCTGTGACGTCCCTCTCGGAAGAGATCGGCCATGTGACCAACCTGAGTCACGTCCTCTAACAGCTGGACGTGACCTCAGTACCAGAGAGTGCCAATCAGCACTAGCCAAGCGGCGCTAGATACCGCGCTGGAACGCAGAGAAAGGTATGTATTTACAGGAAGTGAAATCTATGTACTAAAAAAAAAAAGATTTTATTATCCCGACCTACAAAGTTTGAAACTATAGCTACACAGGGACTAAATTAAGTCAAAATAATAACAAAATTATACAAATAAAGGGGAAATTGTGGTCCACGCTGGGACACACCAACCATACTATGTGCATGTGGTCGATATAATTGTGTATGCGCTTGAGATCTCAAGGATCCCAAAGCTAGTTTTGAAAAAACTGATGGCACAGAACACTGAATAGGATCTATATAGGTGAGGAGCAAACTTAATTCAAAAGGCCACACTATCAACTATAAGACTAACTACTATGTAGATAAGAAACAAGTTTTGTTCATAAGGCCACACTACCAACTACTACTAACTACACTAGACCAAGTCTGCCCCCTATCAATAAGTCCGAAAACATGGCCACTAAGGTCTTTTATGAAAAAACACACCACAGTGGTATGCACATCCTTCCACATATACACATATTCCTATGTATACATGGGAAAAACACAGGGAAGAATAGTAATGGGCCAAATTGACACATATCTGACAAACATCTGAAGATCTATCCTGGTGGATCTGATCTGCAGATGAATGTCTGTTAAACAAGGTGTGTATGAGATCTGCAGATATCATAGACTATGAATGCATTTTGCAGGAACGGATCTTTTGCTGATCTATGTCCCCGCCTGGCTGATGTGATTAGCCTCCGTCTGCATAATAAATTCTTTCCTCTGCGCAATAGGCAGCTTGGAATGCACGCGGAGACACCATCTCCGCCCTCCCCCTCAGCTCCTTCCTATCAGCAGCGTGGAAGGGCGGGGAAGTCTCATAGTAGAGAGAAGATCAGGCAGACTGCGGGAACGTTCAGCTGCAGTCCGCACAGAAAAGAATGTGCGGTTTGATTTATCTTTTGGTGAGTCACCTCCACTGGCTACTACAGTGGACAGACACTCTTCTCCTTCTCTCCCTGTCAGAGCAGCAGGTACAATGCCCCCTCCCCAGGTCCTTCAGTTCACAAGAATGTCCTGAGACATCAAAGAAGTGTGGCACTTTAACATATCGACATGTTTCTTTATTCTGAGCATTCACTTAGACGATAAGTTGGTTTCAGAGGCTGACTGTAACAGAACCTGGTGCAGCATTCACTCTGCCTCCTGCATCCTTGCACTTCATCACAAACTGACACGTTGTGTGCTAGCTATTAACCCCAAATTGTTCAGTTCCATCACTGTGGTATCCAGCTTTCAGTATGGGCAAATGAATGACAAAAAGTTTAGTTAAGCATTTTACATCAAGTTTAGTCTTTCTTGTCTCAGCAGTTACAGTTATGTAAGTTAAAAATGACATACATGCATTGGGTTCAGCCAGAATACTTGTATGCTCACAAATCACTGTGCTTTAAACTAGCATGGCTTTTGCAAAGTCTTTGCTGGAGTTCTCACCACTCATGTCACCTCCATGTGTGATCAGCTTTTAGTCAGCACTCCTCTGCTCATAGTGTATGTGCAGCAGCAGGAGTCACATACATAGCATGCAGGGAGTGGTGAATGATGTCAGATCATATATATGATGGGGCTATGGCACTAAGGCCCCATTCACACTGAGGTGCTTTTCAGGGAATTTTTAGAGCTTTGCTGAACGCCAGCAAACCGAGAATTACTGACAAAGTTGCCCTATTGTAGCATTCACACTACAGTTGCGATTTGTATGAAAAACACAAATACACTGCATACAGCATGTTGGGAGCGTTCGCAATGCGATTTTTGTTTCTTGAACAAGTTATCTTCCCACCCAGTAGCACTCGGCATCTCCCCCCCCCCCCCCCACCCACCCAGTGTGACCCTCACTCTCCGTTCAGCGTTTCCTTACTTTCTGACCCAGCAGCACCCTGCGTAACCCGACTTCCCCACCCAGCTACTTTTTCATGCCAACCGGCTGGAAAATATTTCTGGGGAGAACACTGGAACAGGTTTATTTCCTTGAAACTAGTTTACTCCAGAGGAAAGGATAATGTTCTTGCAGATTAGCTGAACGTGCAAACCATTATTTCAGAGCAACTGATGTCTGAATAGATATGTTTGACGATTGGCAGCTACCTCTGTTGCTGCTTGGGACAATGTTGTTCTTCCCAGACGCTCCCCAAAAAGTGTGGACACAATCCTGCTGGACTGGGGGACTGCAGAGAACCTACAGCTTTCCTCCATTGAACTTAATAGGGAAGGTACTTAAAAAAGTGCTGAAAGATCTGGCCACAATAATTCTTATTGCGTCAGACTGGCCAAAATAGGTGTGGTTTCTGCTTTTGCCCTACAATTTGGTAGTGGAGCCATTGATTCTGCAGATCATGGATGATCTGTTTGAAGCAGGGGCAGGTATGCCCTCCTCAGTGACCTGTCTGTATCTGAAGGCATGGTCTGCTCAACCTGAAGATAGGCTGTTTTTTGTCTGAAACAGGGCTATCACTGTATAGCAGCATCCTTTGTCATTTTAATATGATGAAATAAAGATATGGACATTTTTTTTACATAGTTGGAGGTACTGATTCCCTTCTCACGATGTGGCTTTTGAATGGAGCTTGTTACTAAACAAGGGTCCATCAGGACAAATACTTCTGCCTCGCTGTATGCTAGGGAACCTGTCACCTCAGCAATTTACTTAATGAGACACTGAAGCGAAAAAAAATTATATCATGAATTGGTTGTGTAGTAGGGGTAATTACTAGAACATTGGTAGCAAAAAATATTCTCATATTTTTATTTTCAGTTATACAGCTTTTTTTTTTTTTTTTTTTTTTTTTTTTTTATAACCTTGTATCATTCTCTAATACTTGTAGTTTTAACATTACTCAGCATTGTAAACGTTTTTGCAGAACAGTCTGTGAACTTTTGACCTGTCCTGAACTGTTTTCTGCAAAAGAAAAACACAATACAGCTGAGAAAACCTAATCAGAAGTCAGAGCTCTCCATGACTTTCAAAGTCGCAGAGCTCAATGGCTATTTGCATAGATAAAGTTTCTTAACTCTTCCTGTACTGGAAACAAATATTAGACTTATGTCTCTGCTCTTAGTGATTTCTTCGCTCTACCAGACAACCAGTTCATTATATAATTTTATTTCACTTCAGTGTCTCTTTAAGTCTATGTAGTCTTTTTGTAAGTTCTATAAACATTCTCCAGAAAACCTATTTTTTTCTATACCAAATATTCCAGACTTCTTCCAGAGAGGTCTAGATATGGGTTTAAAATTGAACACCCTTAACCACTTTACCCCCCCCCCCCCCCTCCCCCCCAGTGCTAAATTTCTCCTTCCCTCTGCGCACCGCTTCACCCCCAGGGACGGAGAAAGGCGCACTTGTTTGTTTACTGGCTGGGAGTGGGCGGGGAACTCGCACGCACACTCCAGCCAGCCAGCACAGCAGGTGACTAATTGGACGTTAGGAACAAGCGTTCCTAAATCCAATTAGACTCGCCGATTGCGAATAGAATGAAGACTGCTTCAAACAGAAGCAGTCTTCATTCATAACAACGTAAAGTAAACAAACGTGCAGCGCGCGACCCGCACACACCCCTGCTCTGCAGTCCAATGATTGGTTATGGGGACCCCAGTCCCCAATAACCAATCATATTACAGAAAAAAATGAATGGAAGCAGCGCTGCAAGGTAAACATCGTGCTGGTGTTTCAGGGGTAAAACCCCTCCGTTGTGAAGTGGTTAAAGTGCAGGTAGCAGCTTTGGGTGTGTATTTTTAATGTTCTGTGTCCTTCAACTCCCTGATTAAAAGATTTATTAAGGCGGTAAAAAGGTCAGTGGTGATGAAACTTACTGTACTATCTTGGGATCTGAATTTAATTCAAGATTCTATTATTCAATTTCATTTTTTGAACCTGTGCACAAAAGCTTTCAGGTGTATTAAACAAATACAGGCCCTAAACGTTAAACCACCATTCACGTCTATACTGCAGGATATCATTATTTTCAGGTTACCGCTCTTATTTCTCAAAGTTATGTCTGATTTCCACAAGATACAGGAAATGTTCATCACTTCCTTCTGTTTTATTCCTCAAATAAAAAAGGAGGAAAAATTCAGGGTGCCCGAAAAAGGTTTTGAGCGTCTAAAAAGTACACTCAGAAATTGGTTAAAATTATGCATACGCATGGGGTATGGCATGGAAGCCAGCTCCTGAGAACGTGTAAGTGCTTTCCACTAGGGCTGTCTCCCCTTCCTGGGCAGAAGGAACGTAAAAAACTGGCAGTGGTCCCGGCCTTAGATGTGGTAATCTTTTAACTCATAGTGTACCTGTCGTAGAGGCAAGTGGAAGTCAATAATTACTCTTACCGGTAAACAAATTTCCATGTAGCCTCCATGACAGGTGGAGGACACCCAAACAAACGGTAAAGTCTACTACCGATACAAGGTAATATGCAAAATACTGAAGGAAGGATGTAGGAGGTGATATTTAAATTGCATTCTGCTCTCTTCCTGTCCCAAGGGAGTTACAATTGATAACATGGATTACAATTGGCAATGTGGATGTATGCACCCTGGTGGACAATTGAAAGAGAAAATCCTGTTCAACTAAAAAAAGGACAGTCATACATATGTTTAAACCCTAAAAATTGCAAAAATCTCTCTACTGATTCATCACATCATTTGGGATATACTCCAAGAGGAACCATCCTAAATCTACATTGTAACTGGGAAAAGGGACTAACTTACAAGTTGACTGAGAAAGGAAAACAATATGAAAATTTCTTTGCAAATAAAACTTGGAGAGAACCACTATTCACTTATGCATTTCAAGGAAGCATCTTGGGACAAATCAAACTACCATATAACTGGTTCTGGGCTTGTGGAAATACAGCGTACAAGCTATTACCTATAGGTAGAAAAGGAAGGCGTACAATCATTAAAATAGCAACCGCAACTTGGTTTGTCGAGAAAGAACAGATAAGTATTGAACACATTTTCAATCATCATATGTACAAGAGAAGTGCTGATGGAACTAAGAAAGGAAGACTACTTCCAAGTACCATGGTATGCAAAAGTTGGTGTGTATACTGGACTGATTGGAACAGGAGGACTAACCCTAATAAACTCTCAAAATATAGAATTGTTTGCTGGACTATTTGATAATGTTACTGATGAAATATTTCAAGCTATTGGAATGGTGAATGAAGAGTTAAAATGGCATACTAAAATTTTGGCTCAGCATACTTTAGTGTTAGATTTTTTAACCGCAGCACAAGGAGGAACTTGTGCAATTGTAGGTGCGGCTTGTTGTAACTACATACATCAAAACTACAGTGAAATACTAGAAAGGCACTTGAAACGTTTGGAAGATGTGAAAGCCGCCTTCAGAAAGATAAATTCAGACGTAGAATCATTGGAGTTTTTCAACCCAGTTAATTGGTTTTCCGGATGGATTGGAAGCATGCTAAATACAATTCTTTGCATTATCATTCTTGGAATCGCTATATATATAGGCATTCGTTTGTTTTTTTGCTGCATCAATAAAATAACTGCTTCCAATGCAACAGGGTAGATTGAAGCGGACTACTATTTTAGTCAGAAGAAGAAAAATATTTTAAGAGACATTCAGACAAATGTACCAGCAGACTTATCGGAAAGAGACGACCTTGCTAGCTATTAGAAGAAATTGTTTACGAAACCAGTGACTCTGTTCTTATCAAACGGATTAATTCTAAACTATCCCATTATTTTCATCATTGGAGAAAACGCATCCATATAACATACCAAAATTCACATACAAAGATACTCACGGACTACATCATAAGTTTCAAAATACTTCAAAATCAGCGTAAAGATCCTGATCAATTCAAAATAAAGAATTACTCCATAATACTGGAAAGATGAAACATGAAGTAGAGAAGCACCTTCAACAATGTGATGTTAGTAAATTTGGTTCATGGAGAACATATTTGAAAATGGTTTACTACAATTGGATACATTGCAATTTGCGTTTCCAAGAACTTTTCTATGTCTGAACTTTCAATATATCTGCATCAAACGGAAAGATGACATCACTGTGTGAGATCCTGCTGGTGAAGTACACACACTTTGTTCTACTACATACCATTTGCGAAAAACCTTGTGGTATATAAAGGTGTAATAAACCCTATTAAATACTAACTAACTAATCTGTTGAAAGCTAACAATAAAACTTTGAATGCATGTGCCACAAAAAAAACTTAGGGGCCACATGAACTGTGTAATACCTGTCAACACTTTTTGAACTTTAAGTCTTACCATTTGACTTGAAACTTACCTACATATCTACATAAGCTACCACTTCAAATTAAACGGTGAATCCATACATGTCATATACAAAGACTATTATTATTATTACTATTTATTGTATTTATAAAGCGCCAACATATTACGCAGCGCTGGACATTAATTTAGGTTACAGATAATATTTGGGGGTGACATACAGCAATATGACAATACAGGAATACATGCAAACCAGATCTCGCAGCACAGTATGAGTACAAGGTAATGCTAAGTCAGTCACTAGATGGGAGCATGGAGATTAGGCAAGTTAGGTTCACTCAAATGCATAGCATGGGTTTACAGTAATGGAGGTGCATTATCAGGTAGGACACAAAAGGAAGAAGACCCTGCCCAAAGGCTTACAGTCTATAGGGACAGGTAGGGACACGAGAGGTAGGGGACCAGAGTTCAGCTGTGGGTTTAGAGCAATTGTGAGGGGTGGTAGGCCAGAGTGAAAAGGTGAGTTTTGAGGGCCTTCTTGAAGGTGTTGGAGGGGGCTGCCCTAATGGGTGGAGGTAGGGAGTTCCATAGTGTTGGAGCGACTCTTGAGAAGTCCTGGAGGCGTGCATGGGACTGGGTGATGCGGGGGACGGTCAGGCGAAGTTCATTGGAGGAGCGGAGTGAGCGACTTGGTGTGTACCTCTGAGAAAGATCAGAAATGTAGGTTGGACAGGTTTTGTGGACGGATTTGTAGGTCAGACACAATATCTTGAATCTGATTCTGGACTGGATAGGAAGTCAGTGGAGGGATTCACGGAGAGGAGCCGCCCTGGTGGAGAGATGGGAGGAGTGGCTAATTCTGGCTGCCGCATTCATGATGAACTGCAGTGGGACTATTTGGGTCATAGGGAGACAAGACAGAAAGGCATTGCAGTAGTCGAGGTGGGAAATTATGAGGGCATGAATGAGGAGTTTGGTGGTGGCAGAGGTCAGGAAAGGGCGAATCTTACAGATGTTACGAAGGTGGAAGTAGCAGGACTTTGTGAGGTTTTGGATGTGGGGAGTGAAGGAGAGTGCGGAGTCCAGGGTGACACCCAGACAGCGGGCTTAAGAGGTAGGGCGAATGGAAGTGTGGTTAACAGTAACATGCACATCTGGGAGGTCCAGGGATGACCGGGGTGGGACGATCATAAATTCAGTTTTGTCTAGATTTAGTGTCAGGAACCTAGCAGACATCCAGGAAGAGATGGCAGATAGGCAGGAGGAGACCTTGTCCATGGTAGTGGTGGATATGTCAGGGGTGTGGAGGTAGATTTGGGTGTCATCTGCATACAGATGATAGTTAAAACCCATGGAGGCGATAACCTTGCCAATAGAGGATGTGTATAGGGAGAACAGTAGGGGCAAAGGACCGAGACTTGGGGGACTCCCACTGAGAGGTGGTTGGGGGTGGACGAGGACTCATCGAAGGAGGTTGTGAAGGAGCGGTTGGAGAGGTAGGATGAAAGCCAGGTCAGGGCGAGATCGTGAATGCCCATGGACTGGAGGAATAGGGGATGATCTACTGTATCAAAAGCTGCTGAAAGGTCAAGGAGGAGGAGAGTGGAGTATTTACCTTCAGCTTTAGCTAAGGCAAGGTCATTGACCACTTTTGTGAGAGCCGTTTCGGTTGAGTGGGCAGGCTGAAATCCAGATTGCAGTGGGTCTAGTAGTGAGTTGGCATTGAGGTACTGGGTCAGGCGTTTGTGAACCAGACGCTCAAGGAGTTTTGAGGCAAAGGGGAGGAGGGAGATTGGGCGGTAGTTGGAGGGTAGTGAGGGGTCGAGGTAGGATTTCTTGAGCAGGGGCAGTACTGTGGCCTGCTTGAAGTCTGAGGGGAAGGTGCCTGTGGATAGGGAGAGGTTAAACAGGGTAGTGAGGACTGGGGCCAAATCCGTGAAGTGAGGCTGAAGTAGATCAGAAGGGATAGGGTCAAGAGGGGGGAGGTAGTGGTATGGGAAGTCTGCAGTAGGTGGTAGACGTCCTCAATGGTAGTAGGAGTGAAGGAGGTGAGGGGAGGATAGGGTGGAGGAGGAGTTGGTTGTGAGCGGGTGGGAGGTGGAGATTGGATATTTCCTGACGGATGGAGACTATTTTGTTGGTGAAGTGGGGTTGAAGGTGCCAAAAAGACGCCAGGAATTGGAAGCTTGTGCTCCGATGAGCTTGGTAAAGTATTCCTGCTTCGCATGAGCAAGGGCAGTGTGGAACTGCAGCAGGTTAGTCTTGTACTGTAGGAAATCCTGGTTTAGTCGAGTTTTCCTCCATTTTCGTTCATTGGCACGTGTTTCCCTCTGGAGGTTGCGAGTACGGGTAGTGCGCCAGGGCTGGGGGTTAGGGGGTCGGTTGCGGCAGAATATTGGCGGAGCAGCTTTCTCTAGGGCTGATGAGAGAGTTTGGTGATACTGAGCTGCAGCAAGATTAGGACAGGTTAGGGTGGGGAGAGTGGAGGAGAGGGCATGGAGGGAGTCAGCAAGGACGCCAGGGTTGAACTTGCGTAGGTCTCGCTGCCATCGACCAGGTGGATGGGCAGGTAGTTTGGAGGTGCCTTCCGTGAGGAGGTTGAAGGTGAGAAGGTAATGGTCTGAGGGTGGAAATGGTGCGATGTCAAGGTCTGCAATGGTGGTGGATTTAGTGAATATAAGGTCGAGAGTGTGACCTGCAGTGTGAGTGGGGGCGTTGGTGTGTTGTACTAGGCCATGTGACTATAAAGACTATAGCCAAAATACGTCTACTGGAGAAAATATTGTCTTACTACTGAAACGATTGTCAATTTGACAACACCACAAACAACGCTACTCAATGAACAAAGATTTGCATGAAAGGAAGATTGCATGACTTTTAATTTTGATTATAGACTTTATACTAAGAGTTAACTAGTAACAAAACAAGCAAGATTCTATCATTCCCCTGCATCCGGGTGTGTCGAAAATCTCATATTTATGCAGAGAGATTATCTCCCATCTTGCTTTAAGCTGATTATATATGTTAAAATGTTCTGCAGATTATTTGAGTTAATTTTATAATTTAATAATGATTATAAGCAGAGTTCTTATTTAATCAGTTAGATTGTTGGTTAGAGTAACCCTTAGGCCCCATACACACATCGGACCATAGTCTTTTGAAAATGAAAGATCACAGACCAATCTTACCACCCTTCATGTAGTATGAGAGCCATACTCTACACAGTCTTTTCTATGGAGCTGAACTCCACATCAGAAAAAAATCTTTGCAAGATGCTGTACACACAGATGCTGTACAGACACAAAAGATCAGTATCTGCAAAAGATCTGTTCCTGCCAAAACTCCATTCCTGCAAATTGCAATGATAGTCTGAGATCTGCAGATCATCATACACACATGATTTAACTGACATTCATCTGCAGATCAAGCAATCATCTGCAGATCTGAAAATCCATCCTGGTGGATCTGATCTGCAGATGAATGTCCGTTAAATCATGGGTGAATGATGATCTGCTGATCTCAGACATTCATCTGCAGATCAGATCCACCAGGATGGATTTTCAGATCTGCAGATGATTGCTTGATCTGCAGATGAATGTCAGTTAAATCATGTGTGTATGAAGATCTGCAGATCTCATAGACTATCATTGCAATTTGCAGGAATGGATTTTTGGCAGGAACAGATCTTTTGCAGATTCTGATCTTTTGTGTCTGTACAGCATCTGTGTGTGCAGCATCTTGCAAAGATGTTTATCTGATGGGGAGTTCAGCTCCATAGAAAAGACTGTGTAGAGTATGGCTCTCATACTACATGAAGGGTGGTAAGATTGGTCTGTGATCTTTCATTTTCCAAAGACTATAGTCTGATGTGTGTATGAGCCTTTAGTGTCATGTACTGCAGTAAGCGGTCTTGTCCCTGTACAAGGTTATGATTACAGGGAGTGCAGAATTATTAGGCAAATGAATATTTTGACCACATCATCCTCTTTATGCATGTTGTCTTACTCCAAGCTGTATAGGCTCGAAAGCCTACTACCAATTAAGCATATTAGGTGATGTGCATCTCTGTAATGAGAAGGGGTGTGGTCTAATGACATCAGCACCCTATATCAGGTGTGCATAATTATTAGGCAACTTCCTTACCTTTGGCAAAATGGGTCAAAAGAAGGACTTGACAGGCTCAGAAAAGTCAAAAATAGTGAGATATCTTGCAAAGGGATGCAGCACTCTTAAAATTGCAAAGCTTCTGAAGCGTGATCATCGAACAATCAAGCGTTTCATTCAAAATAGTCAACAGGGTCGCAAGAAGCGTGTGGAAAAACCAAGGCGCAAAATAACTGCCCATGAACTGAGAAACGTCAAGCGTGCAGCTGCCAAGATGCCACTTGCCACCAGTTTGGCCATATTTCAGAGCTGCAACATCACTGGAGTGCCCAAAAGCACAAGGTGTGCAATACTCAGAGACATGGCCAAGGTAAGAAAGGCTGAAAGATAACCACCGCTGAACAAGACACACAAGCTAAAAACGTCAAGACTGGGCCAAGAAATATCTCAAGACTGATTTTTCTAAGGTTTTATGGACTGATGAAATGAGAGTGAGTCTTGATGGGCCAGATGGATGGGCCCGTGGCTGGATTGGTAAAGGGCAGAGAGCTCCAGTCCGACTCAGACGCCAGCAAGGTGGAGGTGGAGTACTGGTTTGGGCTGGTATCATCAAAGATGAGCTTGTGGGGCCTTTTCGGGTTGAGGGTGGAGTCAAGCTCAACTCCCAGTCCTACTGCCAGTTTCTGGAAGACACCTTCTTCAAGCAGTGGTACAGGAAGAAGTCTGCATCCTTCAAGAAAAACATGATTTTCATGCAGGACAATGCTCCATCACACGCGTCCAAGTACTCCACAGCGTGGCTGGCAAGAAAGGGTATAAAAGAAGAAAAACTAATGACATGGCCTCCTTGTTCACCTGATCTGAACCCCATTGAGAACCTGTGGTCCATCAAAATGTGAGATTTACAAGGAGGGAAAACAGTACACCTCTCTGAACAGTGTCTGGGAGGCTGTGGTTGCTGCTGCACGCAATGTTGATGGGGAACAGATCAAAACACTGACAGAATCCATTGATGGCAGGCTTTTGAGTCTCCTTGCAAAGAAAGGTGGCTATATTGGTGACTGATTTGTTTTTGTTTTGTTTTTGAATGTCAGAAATGTATATTTGTGAATGTTGAGCTGTTATATTGGTTTCACTGGTAAAAATAAATAATTGAAATGGGTATATATTTGTTTTTTAAGTTGCCTAATAATTATGCACAGTAATAGTCACCTGCACACACAGATATCCCCCTAAAATAGCTAAAACTAAAAACAAACTAAAAACTACTTTCAAAAATATTCAGCTTTGATATTAATGAGTTTTTTGGGTTCATTGAGAACATGGTTATTGTTCAATAATATAATTATTCCTCAAAAATATCACTTGCCTAATAATTCTGCACTCCCTGTATATTAAGATCGCGCTGGAGAAATGTTCTGACTATATTCAGTTTTTGCTGCAATGCAATACGCTAATGCAAAGCCAAACACACGCGCTGCAGAAGCTAAGCCTGCTATATGCTGAAATATTAATCCTGTATAGAGATCATGTATAGTTATTAATTAATGAGTTGAGCAATGATAGACCTATATAATAAGGTAAATAAGTTTGCTTTCTGTATATTTTAGCATGTATTAAAGTACATGGCTGTTTATGAATACCAAGCCATGTGATTAAACAATCAGCCATGCAATCAAGACAGTACAACCTGTGACCACAGGGGGCGTTCAGGAAATCCCCGTTAATTAATGATGAACCAAAGAACATGCCAAGTTCCTAGATTAAGTTAAGAACATGCATATATCTTGGCGTCCATCAGATTCAGAAAGATGTCAAAGAACACCACTTGGGTCAAATGATCTAATTAAAATGTTATTGATGTAATTTTGATTAGAAAAGACGTGGTTACTTACGTTAATAAGCCAAGTAGCGTCATATGTACGCACCTGGTCAGATAACCGATAGTTCAAAATGGCACAAAATGTCAGAATGTACCAGTTAAAAATAAGTTACGTTTTGTGCGTTAAAATAAAATCCCCTAACCAACGCCATTTTAGAAATAAAATAAAAAGCCCTGGCAGGTTGGTATATTTTATCATCGAGCCTGAAACTACTGAGATCGATGGAGACTTAAAAGACTACCTACAGTACCTTCCACTGTGATTTTAGAACACGAGAGGTAATATGCGTCATTCTTGGTGAATTTGATAGTAGCTTATATAAACGTTAAAGATTTGTCATTTCAAACTTCAGCAGTTTAAGTTTTTTAGATAACTTTTTATGCTATGCTTCATAAACAATCAGAAAGCATTACTATTTAAATGCAATTGCAAGCTTAGGGACAACTACCTAGCTTTGATTGATTAAGATATATCTACTTAGAGTTCTTTATACAAGAATAGAACTCTATATATCATTTTTAAGGATAAAGCTATATTTGTGTGTACCATACACTGTACAATCTCGGGAGATAACAATTATCGATGGAAGTTAAAAGCTACAGAAGAATTATTGCTATATTAATATGTACTTGGTTCACTAAAGGAACTTTGAAAATGTATATTGGATGATGGACAACAACTGGAGAGATGTATATTCCTGTATATATGCTTTATCTATTTTTTATATCTATATAATTTTATAAAATTCAACAGATGAGTGTTGCGTATTTTTTCCAGAGGTAAACCTGTTAACCTATAAATTTTCTGTTTATAGTGAGCTACGCACCCACTACTGACTAATCTTGATTATGACTACTTTTTAGGCTTGCCTTTTAAGTAGTTTATAATAATTTACCGTATATACTCGAATACAAGTCGACCTCGTATATAAGTCGACCACAATATTTGACCCTCTTAATCTGGTATTTTTTTAATATCTCAAATAAAAATCTACCCAGCAAAGTTGTGGTCAAGTCCAAACCTTCTATCAGTATAGTAAGTGATAAATAAAGTTAACAATGGGCATGTATAAGGCAAGATACATGGAGCATCCCTGCATGATCTCCATGCATGTTCCCCACACTGTGTTGCTGTTAATGTGTTAATACATAACATTAACAGCAGCAGTAGTGTTGGAAACATGCTTGCAGATCATAAGATGTTAATTGCTTCAAACAAGCACCAGCACCCTGTACAGGAGCTGACAGGGAAGATAAGCCCAGTCCTGCACTTCAAAGCAACAATATAAAAAAAAAAAAAAAAAAACAGTTTCCAGCCTGAGTGCTCAGGGCTGTGTAAACAGCTCTGTCAACTTTACCACTCAGATGCAGGGTGGGCCTGTGTCAGCTGTCAGTGAATTCCCCAGTGTGGATGCAGCTTAAACTCCCAGGCACCGCGGAACACACGCTGGCTTCAGCTCCCATCCAGCGTGTCCCATCGCTCTGATCCCCTCCTTCACTTGCTCATTTGTCACTACGCAGGGCAGCCCAGCCTGTGTGTAGTGGAGGGGAGCTGCAGGCACCAGCGAGGACAGTGATCTGTGGCCAGAACAGACGGAGGATTTACGAGCAGCCAGCGGGGGTTAGAGCAGTAAGGAGGCACACATTATAACAGGACTTTGAGCAGCTCCTTCCCCCTGTCGCCTGTTTAGCACCACGTGCTGTCAGAGCGGGGGTTAGTCCATTTTGCTGCTTGCAGGGGGGAGCGGCATTATGGTGACCCAGGCATCTGAGTAAAGCCGGGACACACAATCTGGCTGGACGGCAGCACTAGGGTGGCAGAATGGAGCAAATGCAGAGTAGAGGGGACACTTGATACTCAGCTAAAGTCAGAAATTTAGGTCTGATGTGAGTATAAGTCGACCCCCCTACTTCACAAAAGTAGATCAGACCTAAATTTCTCGACTTATAGTCGAGTATATACGGTAAGTCAGATATCGCTAAGATATTTGACAATGTAATCCAGGCACTCCCTTTATATGTTACCAAAACTGTTTTTAAATCAATAAGGTCAATGTTCGTCAAGTACATTTGGGGCCATAAGAAGGTCCCTCGACTCTGTTACTCTTTATTATGTAAACGTAAAGCAGAAGGTGGATTAGGCCTCCCAGGTATTGAATTGTATCACAAGGCTACAGCCCTGTCCCACATAGTAGATTGGCACCACAGCAGAGAATCTAAGCAATGGGTGCTTCTGGAGTCGCAGGTTCTAGAGCTGGATATGAGGGCCTTACCTTGGACTCCTAAGAAGCTCAGGAAATCTTTAGTTCACTTGCCCTTATGGGTTAGGAACGTGCTTGTCGTATGGGATAACCTAGTGCTCAATAATTGGTCTGTGTCATCTATACAGGGGCCACTAACTCCAATTTTCTGATAATTTGGCTTTCCCTCCTGCGGTTGGAGCTGAGACCTTCCTGGATTTTTCTAGGGGAGATTGGCCTCAACTGAGAAGGGTTGTTGTAGATGGAACCTTACTTTCTATTACTGACATTAAAGAGGTTGGTAATGGGGGCTCCTGGTTACTGAGCTGGTTTCAATACCATCAACTACATAGCTATGTTAATTCTATTGGATTGGCCTGTGGGACATGTAGGGATTGCTCCAGGTATGAGGACCTGTGCGTGGGGGAATCTAAACCCAAACATGTTCTCTCATAAATGTATCAAATTCTTGTAGATTCCACTCCTAGTCCTTTTGAAAATATACACGACCATTGGGAAGGCCACCTAGGAAAATCTTTTTCAATATATGAATGGAAAAAGTAATTGACCATAACTCACGGGTCTTCTATCTCGAGTACAGTTCAGGAGATTAACTATAGGTTGTTAACCCGTTGGTTTTGCACCCCGGCTCAGATCTGTAGATGGCAGAAGGGATCAACAGATGCATGCTGGAGATGTAATCCGGGGGGGCAGGGGGAGATTACATGCATATGTGATGGCATTGGGTGCGGAGAATATGGGAAATGGCTTTTAAGTGGTGCGAGGAAATGAATCAGTGCCAGATTGACCGCTCTCCGGAAATATCTTTATTGTCCATGTTCCCTGGCAAAGTCTGATATGAAAAGAAGTCAACTCTTGGCCATATTATGGGTTCAGCTAGGTATTTAATAGCTAAACATTGAAAGGAAGATACAGTGGGAGGCAAAAGTTTGGGCAACCTTGTTAATTGTCATGATTTTCCTGTAGAAATCGTTGGTTGTTAAGACAAATTTCAGTTAAATATATCATATGGGAGACACACACAGTGATATTTGAGAAGTGAAATTAGGTTAATTGGATTTACAGAAAGTGCACAATAATTGTTTAAATAAAATTAGGCAGGTGCATACATGTGGTAAGTTTCCGTCCTCTTTTTATTTTCTCTGAAGAGTAGCAACATAGTGGTCTCAAAACAACTCTCAAATGACCTGAAGACAAAGATTGTTCACCATCATGGTTTAGGGGACAGATACAGAAAGCTGTCTCAGAGATGTCAGCTGTCTGTTTCCACAGTTAGGAACATATTGAGGAAATGGAAGACCACAGGCTCAGTTCAAGTTAAGGCTCGAAGTGGCAGACCAAGAAAAATCTCGGATAAACAGAAGCGATGAATGATGAGTACAGTCAGTCAACCCACAGACCAGCACCAAAGACCTACAACATCATCTTGCTGCAGATTGAGTCACTGTGAATCGTTCAACCATTCGGCGCACTTTACACAAGGAGATTCTGTATGCAAGAGTGATGCAGAGGAAGCCTTTTCTCCGTCCACAGCACAAACAGAGCTGCTTGAAGTATGCTGAACCACATTTGGACAAGACAGCATCATTTTGAAATAAGGTGCTGTGGACCGATAAAACTAAAATTGAGTTATTTGAGCATTACAAGGTGCGTTATGCATGAAGAAAAAACACAGCATTCCAAGAAAAATACCTGCTACCTACAGTAAAATATGGTGGTGGTTTCTTCATGCTGTGGGGCTGTGTGGTCAGTGCAGGGACTGGGAATCTTGTCAAAGTAGAGGGATGCATGGATTCGACTCACTAAGCATATTTTGGGGACCAATGTCCAGGAATCCGTGACAAAGCTTAAGCTGCGCCGGGGCTGGATCTTTCAGCGACCTTAAACACTGCTCAAAATCCACTAAGGCATTCAGGCAGAGGAACAAGTACAACGTTCTGGAATGGCCACCTCAGTCCCCAGACCTGAATATAATTGAGAATCTGTGGTGTGAGTTAAAGGGAACCTAAACTGAGGAGGATATGGATTTTTCCTTTTAAAATACTACCAGTTGCCTGGCTCTCCTGCTGATCATGTTTTTCTAATCCTTTTAGCTACACCCCTTCAACAAGCATGCAGATCAGGTGCTCTGACTGAAGTCAGACTGGAATAGCTGCATGCTTGTTTCAGGTGTGTGATTCAGCCACTACTACAACCAAAGAGGTCAGCAGGAAGCCAGGCAACTGGTATTGTTTAAACGGAAACATCCATATCCCTCTGTTAAGGTTCCCTTTAAAGAGAGTGGTCCATGCTCGGAAGCCATTAAATCTGAATGAACTAGAGATGTTTTGCAAAGAGGAATTGTCTAAAATACCTTCAACCGGAATCCAGACTCTCATTGGAACCTACAGGAAGGGTTTAGTGGCTGTAATTTCTGCAAAAGGAGGATCTATTAAATATTGATTTTATTTTTTTGTGGTGCCCAAATTTGTGCACCTGCCTAATTTTGTTTAAGCAATTATTGCACACTTTCTGTAAATCCAATAAACTTAATATCACTTCTCAAATATCAGTGTTTGTCTCCTACATGATCTATTTAATGGACATTTTGTATCGTAACAACCAATGATTTATACAGGAAAATCATGACTATTAACAAGGTTGCCCAAACTTTTGCATCCCACTGTATAAACTTGGGGGGAGGCGGACTTGGCAGATGCAGTGAACCGTACTATGAGAATGGAGGAATTAGTACTATCTGCAGGGGAGATACGTTTTCCAGACAGTGGTCATCTTGGCTAGACTACAGAGAGAGAGACTCTGAGGTTCACCTGGGGATATGCATATGCACACGTACTTGGGCGTGTGCGTGTGTACGTGTATACATAGTTGGGGTCTTGGAGTAGTAATATAAAATATCCGAAATAGACTATGTATCGGTATATTTGTGGGGCAATTGTTAGTCTTTTCTTTTTCTCTTTTGTCCTGTCTTTTTTTTTTTTTTTTTCTCTTCTTTCTTTTCTTTCATCTGCCTGTAGCTTCTTGCTTCTCCTTAGACTTGGAGCTAAGGCTTTAAGGAAAATAGGATTTTTGTGAAGTGTAGAATTCCCATTAAAATACAGTGATGTGAAAAACTATTTGCCCCCTTCCTGATTTCTTATTCTTTTGCATGTTTGTCACACTTAAATGTTTCTGCTCATCAAAAACCGTTAACTATTAGTCAAAGATAACATAATTGAACACAAAATGCAGTTTTAAATGATTGTTTTTATTATTTAGTGAGAAAAAAAACTCCAAATCTACATGGCCCTGTGTGAAAAAGTGATTGCCCCCCTTGTTAAAAAATAACTTAACTGTGGTTTATCACACCTGAGTTCAATTTCTGTAGTCACCCCCAGGCCTGATTACTGCCACACCTGTTTCAATCAAGAAATCACTTAAATAGGAGCTATCTGACACAGAGAAGTAGACCAAAAGCACCTCAAAAGCTAGACGACATGCCAAGATCCAAAGAAATTCAGGAACAAATGAGAACAAAAGTAATTGAGATCTATCAGTCTGGTAAAGGTTATAAAGCCATTTCTAAAGCTTTGGGACTCCAGCGAACCACAGTGAGAGCCATTATCCACAAATGGCAAAAACATGGAACAGTGATGAACCTTCCCAGGAGTGGCCGGCCGACGAAAATTACCCCAAGAGCACAGCGAAAACTCATCCGAGAGGCCACAAAAGACCCCAGGACAACATCTAAAGAACTGCAGGCCTCACTTAACTCAATTAAGGTCAGTGTTCACGACTCCACCATAAGAAAGAGATTGGGAAAAAACGGCCTGCATGGCAGATATCCAAGGCGCAAACCACTTTTAAGCAAAAAGAACATTAAGGCTCATCTCAATTTTGCTAAAAAAACATTTCAATGATTGCCAAGACTTTTGGTAAAATACCTTGTGGACCGACGAGACAAAAGTTGAACTTTTTGGAAGGTGCGTGTCCCGTTACATCTGGCGTCGAAGTAACACAGCATTTCAGCAAAAGAACATCATACCAACAGTAAAATATGGTGGTGGTAGTGTGATGGCCTGGGGTTGTTTTGCTGCTTTAGGACCTGGAAGGCTTGCTGTGATAGATAGAACCATGAATTTTACTGTGTACTAAAAAATCCTGAAGGAGAATGTCCGGCCATCTGTTCGTCAACTCAAGCTGAAGCGATCTTGGGTGCTGCAGCAGGACAATGACCCAAAACACACCAGCAAATCCACCTGCTGAATGGCTGAAGAAAAACAAAATGAAGACTTTGGAGTGGCCTAGTCAAAGTCCTGACCTGAATCATATTGAGATGTTGTGGCACGACCTTAAAAAGGCGGTTCATGCTAGAAAACCCTCAAATAAAGCTAAATTACAACAATTCTGCAAAGATGAGTGGGCCAAAATTCCTCCAGAGCGCTGTAAAAGACTCGTTGCAAGTTATCACAAACGCTTGATTGCAGTTATTGCTGTTAAGGGTGGCCCAACCAGTTATTAGGTTCATTGGGCAATTTCTTTTTCACACAGGGCCATGTAGGTTTTGATTTTTTTTCTCACTAAATAATAAAAACCATCCTTTAAAACTGCGTTTTGTGTTCAATTATGCCATCTTTGACTAATAGTTAACGGTTTTTGATGAGCAGAAACCTTTAAGTGACAAACATGCAAAAGAATAAGAAATCAGGAAGGGGGCAAATAGTTTTTCAAATCACTGTATCTAATTCTGGAAGGGTGCTGAGACTTTATTATACTGGGAGAAGATAACTTGGAGAATCTCTAGTCTTTCCTTTTTTGGGGGGTGGGGTCTATGTATTGTAATTATTTGAGTGAATACCTTTGCCGAATGTATATATACAATCTTGATCTAAAAAAAAATGTAATTTACGAAAAAGAAGGTAAAAGAGAAATCTAAGTCACACAAAATTCAGAGAATAAAGCTACAACACCCAAATTTGACATATATCACACAGTAATGCATCAACTTTCCTTAAACAACCAAAACAAAACAAACCCCTCAAAAAAAAAATACACGCAGGAAAGAAAAAAACACAGCAAAACCAATTGACGTTTTTCCACACATGTTCTTCTTTCTTCAATGGATTCGCTCTCAAAATCTGGAGTGACACACTCTAGAGAAATAAAATCCCACTCAATACACAGCATACATCGCTCACCTACTTTCAGATTCTGAACTCAAAAATCAGCCAGCTATCTCTATACTCTACTTTTAAGTGAGAGATGAGCATCCTGCAAACTATGCAGCTATCTGCATCCACCCCTCCCCTCTTGAATGTGAAGGAGATTTACTGGACCTCACAAGATCTCCTCCTCCCAGTATAACTTTCCATGTACAAAAAAAATCTCTGGAGCTCCCTTTTAAAGAAGAACAAAAAAAGTGTGTTTGCTCCTTTCAGTTTTTGCTGTGTTGTAAGCCACACTCCCACACATACACTGCCAGCTGAAGAAATTCAACATACATCTCTCTGACGTATTTACATCTCAGGGTGGCTGGAAAACATCTTGAAACCTCTTGTCTGTAAAAGACCCAGCTACTTACAGGATACCACCCACCTCCTGAAAAAACTGACAGCCATCGGCCCAGTACCTGAGGGAACCATACTGGCCACGATGGACGTGGAGTCACTGTACACGAACATTCCCCATGATGATGGTATTGCGGCCTGCCGTAAATATCTTCAGGGTCAGGGCATACCGGTAAAGCCTATTGCTGGACTGATCAAATTCATTCTCACTCATAATTATTTCACTTTTGGACAGGACCTCTTTTTACAGCAGATGGGCGTGGCAATGGGTTCGTGATACGCACCACAGTATGCAAATCTATTCATGGCCAAAATCGAAGAGGAAATACCTCAATGCATGTGGCATAAAACCCATGGCCTACTTCCACTTCATTGATGATATTTTAATCATCTGGTCCGCAAGTGAGGATGATCTTCTCCAGTTCCACAGGAACTTCAATGCCTTCCATCCTACAATCAAATTGAAACTTACCTACTCTCACACAGAGATTAACTTTCTGGACACCACCATATACATCAGGGGTAACAACATACAAACCTCTGTGTATCGCAAACCTACAGACCGTCCCACATACCTAAGATATGACAGTTTTCATCCCATGCGCATTAAGAACTCTTTAATTTACAGCCAAGCTATAAGGTACAACCGGATTTGTTCTGACAGGATGGACAGAGACAAGAACCTGGATCGCCTTAAGAACACTTTCATTAAACAAGGTTACAGTCCTACTATGGCTGAGGCCCAAAGCAGGAAAGCCAGCAACATCCCCGGGACTGAACTCCTGAAATGTAAGCAAAACCAGAAAGAGGAACGTGTCCCTTTGGTTGTCACCTACAACCCACACCTGGAAATCTTAAAGAGACTCCGTAACAAAAATTGCATCCTGTTTTTTATCATCCTACAAGTTCCAAAAGCTATTCTAATGTGTTCTGGCTTACTGCAGCACGTTCTACTATCACCATCTCTGTAATAAATCAACTTATCTCTCTCTTGTCAGACTTGTCAGCCTGTGTCTGGAAGGCTGCCAAGTTCTTCAGTGTTGTGGTTCTGTGCTGCATCTCCCCCCTCCAGGCCCCTCTCTGCACACTGCCTGTGTATTATTTAGATTAGGGCAGCTTCTCTCTTCTCTCTTATCTTTTACAAGCTGGATAAATCCTCCTCTGAGCTGGCTGGGCTTTCACATACTGAGGAATTACATACAGGCAGAGCTGTCTACACTCTGCAGGAAGAAACAGCCTGACACTTCAGTGGAAGATAACTGCAGGGGGAAAGAAACACACAAATGATCTCTTGAGATTCAAAAGGAAGGGTGTATACAGCCTGCTTGTGTATGAATGTATTTTCTATGTGTGGACATACTGTACATCAACCTACTTCCTGTTTTGGTGGCCATTTTGTTTGTTTATAAACAAACTTTTTAAAACTGTTTTTAACCACTTTTAATGCGGCGAGGAGCGGCGAAATTGTGACAGAGGGTAATAGATGTCCCCTAACGCACTGGTATGTTTACTTTTGTGCGATTTTAACAATACAGATTCTCTTTAAGGAGGATTGCTAAGGAACTTCATCCCATTTTACACAAGGATCACAGACTGAGAAAGATACTCCCTAAACCTCCCCTCTTGTCATATCGGCAACCACACAATCTAAAACAGATGATTCTCAGGAGTTCTTTGAATAGGCCTCAACAAAACGGAACATCACCCTGCCGACAAAAAATATGTGGGACCTGCAGACACATTTACTCCACTGACAGGTTAACGATACCAGGTTCACAACAGGAGTACAGAGTACAAGGCACATTTTCCTGTGGTTCCACCAATCTGGTATATCTGATCATGTGTGCTAAATGCCCCAATGTTATGTATGTGGGAGAAACTGGACAAACTCTGCGCAAACGTATGAATGGACACAGGCACATTATTAATGATAACAAATCTGGACTCCCACTTGCTGCACACTTTCGCTCCAACGGACACAGCATGGATGATCTTCGTGTCACTGCCCTGAAGGGCGGCTTCAAAAAGTCAAATGATCGATTAATAGCAGAAACAAAATTTATAAATTGGTTCAAAGCTGTGCAGAACGGTTTGAATAAGGACAACAATTTTTTATATTGGTATGAGACTGATAATATTTGAACTTTCTCAGCCATTCTAGCTGAACTTGTGAACTAAGAATTTACGATACCTCTGGGTCAATCCTAATCCCAGGTCTGTGAGCATGGCGTAATCAAGGATCCTTATCTTAGCTAACAACCTCTAACCCCATTCAGATGGTCTGTTTGAATTAAGGCATCTTAATGACATGTATTTATGCTTGAAAAAAATATCTGTTTTCCCTTTTGATGTTGCATGTATAAAGCGGTCTATACCACCAGCTTGCAAACTAACAGGATATAAGCCCGACGAGGGCTGCAAAGCCGAAAACTTGCTTATTTTTATTCATTTTTAGTTAGCCAATAAATGGTGGTATCCTAATTTAAAACTTCTTGTATTTATACATGTTAATTAGATCCCCTCTAAGGCGTCTTTTCTCTATACTAAATAAACCCAGTTTATCTAACCTTTCTTGGTAAGTGAGACCTTCCATCCCACGTTTCAATTTTGTTGCTCGTCTCTCCACCTCTCCACCTGCTCTAAAAGTGCAATATCTTTCCTGTAATGTGGTGCCCATAACTGAATTCCATAATTCAGATGTGGCCTTACTAGAAAGTTAAACAGGGGCAATATTACGCTAGCATCTCGATTTTTTTTTTTTTTATTTCCCTTTTAATGCATCCCAAAATCTTGTCAGCTTTAGCTGCAGCGGCTTGGCATTGAGTACGATTATTTAACTTGTTGTCGATGAGTACTCCTAAGTCCAAGTTTGATGTCCCCAACTGTATCCCATTTATTTTGTATGGTGCTAGACCATTGGTACGACCAAAATGCATGACTTTACATTTTTCAACATTGAATTTCATGTGCCATTTATGTGTCCATATAGCCATCCTATCCAGATCCTGTTGCAGTATGTCCCTATCTTCCTGTGAGATGATGATTCTGCACAATTTTGTGTCATCTGCAAAAATAGAAACATTGCTTACTACTGCATCTACTAGGTCATTAATCAATAAATTGAAGAGCACTGGACCCAGTACAGAACCCTGTGGGACCCCACTGCTTACACTCACCCATTTTGAGTATGATCCATTGACCACAACTCTTTGTTTTCTGTCCATTAGCCAGTTCCCTATCCATGCACACAGACTCTTCCCCAGTCCTTGCATCCTCAACTTTTGCACCAGACTTTTGTGTGGAACAGTGTCGAAGGCCTTTGCAAAGTCCAAGTATATCACATCTACAGCGTTCCCAATATCCACATTAGCGTTCACTACCTCATAAAAGCTGAGCATGTTAGTCAAACACGACCTGTCTTTAGTAAACACATGTTGATGCTGAGAAATAAGATACTTTTCTACTATGAAGTCGTCTCTTAGTAACACTTCAAATAGTTTGCATACAACTGATGTTAAGCTTATAGGTCTATAATTTCCTGGATCTGTTTTTTAATCCTTCTTAAATAATGGCAAAACGTGAGCTGTACGCCAATCCACTGGGACTCTGCCAGTTGAGAGTCACAAAACATAAGATCAAGGGTTTTATCTATAACTGAACTTAATCCCCTTAGGACTCGAGGATGCATGCCATCCGGGCCAGGTGCCTTGTCTATTTTTAATTTATTTAGTCTTGCCTTCACTTCTTCCTGTGTTAAGTATTTAAAGGGACTCCGAGCTCACGAAAAAAAGAAAAGTTGTACTCACCAGGGGCTTTCTCCAGCCCAGTGCTGGTCGGGAGGTCCCACGCCGGCGTCCTGGCTCCTCTCCTTCTCCCCGCTCCGGTATAGCTGACAGGCCGCAGCCCGGGCGACACTCGGTGGAGTGTCGGGCTGCAGCTTCCGCGTATGACGCGGATTACGTCACACGCCGGCCGCCTCGCGTCATCACGGCGGCCGGCGTGAAAGTACTGCGCATGCGCGATTAAAGCGCGCATGCGCAGTACTTTCACGCCGGCCGCCGTGATGACGCGAGGCGGCCGGCGTGTGACGTAATCCGCGTCATACGCGGAAGCTGCAGCCCGACACTCCACCGAGTGTCGCCCGGGCTGCGGCCTGTCAGCTATACCGGAGCGGGGAGAAGGAGAGGAGCCAGGACGCCGGCGTGGGACCTCCCGACCAGCACTGGGCTGGAGAAAGCCCCTGGTGAGTACAACTTTTCTTTTTTTCGTGAGCTCGGAGTCCCTTTAATATTACAATATTACTTCTGCATCTGTAATTTGCAACAGTGATGTTTCCTTTGTGAAAACAGAAGCAAAGAAAGCATTTAAGAACTCTGCCTTACCTTGGTCATCCACCATTGAGTTCCTACCCTCATCCTTTAGGAGTCCAATCCAGTCAACCTTTCTTTATTTAGAGTTGATGTACTTGTAAAACTTCTTTGGGTTAGATTTGATATCCTTAGCGCTTTTATTTTCAGCTTCAATCTTTGCCAGCCTAATTTCTTTTTTACAACTTTTATTGCACTCCTTATAATTGCTTAATGCAGCCTCGGCCCCCTCCTGTTTTAGGACCTTATAGGCATTTTTTCCCCTTTATTTTATCTCTAACCTTTCTATTCATCCATAGAGGCCTTTTTTTATTCCTAGACATTGTTTCCATTTGGGATATACATACTACAATATTGATTGAGATTAAGCTTTATTGCCATTTCCCTTCAGTTGCCTCCCCTTGTAGTACATTTCCTCTCTACGTCCTCCAGGACGGCCCTCCTGAGATTGTGTAAGTCTCCCCTCCCAAAATTGGAAACACCTGAAAGAATTAAAAGCAATTAGTATAAATCCCTCCCCTGCACAATCCCCTCCAGTTTTTTGTTTGTTTCCTGGACTCCCACATGGAAGCACCTATTGGATTGTTCCTGGTGGTAGGGGAGCCTGGGGCACCTACTAGCTTAAACCCAGGAGGAAGGATTTTAATTTGTACAGAGGTAGCGGTTTGGGTCTGTGCTGGGCGCGACCTGAGTAGTGGAAAATGGGCAGTGTTTTACCTGGACCACTATTTGGAGCGGAGGGGGTCGGAGGACTCCATCTATCTTCACCGCTGCCTCTGGCGGCATGGTGGCTGGGTGTGTGCATCGTCACTTCCGCATTGACAAACGGCGGATATGACGCATAGGACTGTTCCGAGCAGCGGCGCGGAAGGATGACGTCAGTCGGGCGCGGCCGCTCCACCAGGCAAATAGGGCGGTCGTAGCGTCATGGCGTTCCGATACTCGGAGGTCTGTCGGAGACAGACACAGCACCGGCAGGACGCGGCCCTTGCTCCCTTCAGTTCGCCTGGTAGGCTTCAACGCGCACTTCCCAGCACGCCGTGCAATCTGCATTTGAAGCAGACGATCTCTGAGGGGCCATGCAGCAGTCAGGGGAGCCCTCTTCAGAGACGCAGCAGACTCCTCCGGCTGATACCTCGGAGCAGTCAGGTTCTTAGCAGCCGGTAAGGTTTTATACTATGTCTATAGTATTACTGCTGTTCGGTGATTAGCTCAATAGCCTGATTTTCTTCTGGATTACTGTTTTACTGTTTTTCAGAAGCCACTTAAGAGCACCAGCAAGACAAATAAGTGTGCTAAATGTGGATCTAGGTTACCTGAAGGGTCTTCTAAAACCTTATGTCTAGACTGCTATAATAGGTCAAAATCTCATGCTCCTAGACCCGAGAGCACTACTGTGGCGCTTTTAGATTTAATGAAATCTATGAAGCAGGAATTGGCTACGACCTTCTCGGCATTTAGAGCATCTTTACTCCTTGCCCAGTACAAATGTTACCTTTGCCGCAGCCTACAGCAGTGTTACCTCCTTTACCTGCTACCCAGCCTATAGTGGTGACCTCTGTCGCAGGTTCCTCAGTCTAGCTCTTCTGTAGTTGTGGAACCTCCGACTCCAGTTCTGCCGACAGCCCCAGCAGGTTGTCCAGTGGGGGTGGAAGATTCATCTCCCTTATCGTTAGAGGATATTTCTGAGGAGTCTGAGGACGGAGGTTTGGTTGAGTCAGAGGGTTCGGATCAATTAGGGGCTAGAATGCCTAGATACTTATTTAATGCCGAGGACACCTGAACTCCTTAAAGCAGTTTATGACTCAGAGCAGATTGAAGAGCCTAGAACTGCACCTACACCCCAGGATGATATTTATAGGGGTCTGGAAGATCGTGGTTCACGAGTTTTTCCTGTCCATAGGGCCATTAAGAGTGTGATTTCCGCCCAATGGAAGGACCCAGAGGGTAGACTATTTGTTCCCAGGTCATTCAAACGTAGATTTCCTTTTAATTTAGAGGAGCATGAGTCGTTATTTAAATGTCCTCGATTGGATGCTCCTCTTTCCCAATATTCAAAGGATACAGACCTATCCTTTGAGGATATGGGGTCCTTGAAGGACCCTATGTATAGAAAGGCGGAGGTTTTACTTAAGAGAGCTTGGGACTCAACCTCTTTTTCCTTCAAACCTGCTATTTCTTCAGTCTGTGTGGCCCGGAATCTTGATAAATGGATTCGGGGGCTCCAGAAGCATCTAGAAGAGGGTACACCGCACGCGGAAATTTTAGAGAGTTTACCTGTTATTATCAAGTCAGTGGCGTTTTTGGCAGATGCAGCTACTGAGTCCCTCAGAGCGGCTGCCAAGACGGCTGCTTTAATCAACTCAACACGGAGGGCTATTTGGTTGAATACCTGGGAGGGAGATATCGCTTCCAAGCAAAAGCTCTGTGGAATGACATTCCAGGGTGACTTATTGTTTGGAAAGGATTTGGACTCGGTCTTGGAGAGATCCTCTGACAGAACAAAGAAGTTTCCAGATAAAAAGAAAAGGACGAAACGGTCCTTTCAGACTAAGAAGCCCTTTTTTCATCAATCACAGTCCGATAAAGGGCAGAGACAAAATAAAAGATGGACCTACAATGCAGGTAGAGGCAGACCATTCCTTTTCAACAGACCCCAACCGACTTCTACCTCTTCCACAGCTAAGCCCTCAAAATGACGCTCAGATTCCGGTAGGGGGGAGGCTGCTTCACTTTTCTTCAGCTTGGGGAGAAATAACGCAGAACGATTTTATTTTGAGGATCATCCAGCAGGGTTACAGGATAGAGTTTGTATCCCCTCCTCCCTCCCGGTTTACGATCACTTCAGTACCCAGAGACCCGGTCAGGGCGGCAGCATTGATGGACTCGATTTCCTCTCTTTTGCAGAAGGACGTCATTTCTCCAGTTCCGAGTCAGGAGCGGGGAAGGGGGTTCTATTCCAAAATATTTTTGATTCAGAAACAGTCAGGAAAATTCCGTATGAATCTGAATTTGAAGCCCCTGAACCCTTACATTGTGGAGAGGAAGTTCAGAATGGAGAGCATAGCCTCTGTTCGAAATCTGATGTCTCCAGGGTCCTTCCTGGCGACGGTAGATCTGGAGGATGCTTACCTCCATATCCCCATTCACCCATCCTTCCAGAAATTTCTGAGGTTCGCGATCCAGGCAGGGGATTCAGTATGTCACTTTCAGTACCTGGCCCTTCCGTTCGGGATTTCGTCAGCCCCAAGGATCTTCACGAAGGTGGTAGCAGAGGTTATGGCCTTCCTACATCTCCACAATGTAAGGGTTCTACCTTATTTAGACGATTTTCTTTTTATGGCCGAGACAAGGGAGGCCTTGCTAGAGCAGCTAGGTTTTTCTCTTCAGGTCTTAAACAGGCTGGGATGGATAGTGAGCAACGAGAAATCCCACTTAGATCCTGTGCAGAGTCTAGTTTTTTTAGGACTCAGGTGGGACACGACGGTCAGGCGTGTTTTTCTACCGAGGGAGAAGATAGTCAAATTAATGTCAGAGGTTCAGGAGATCAGAATAGAACCCTTAGTACCTCTTCGAAAAGTAGTGTCATTACTGGGTCTGATGTCATCTGCCTTTCCGGCGGTGGAATGGGCTCAGGCCCATTCTCGAGATCTTCAGACCTGGTTCCTAACAAACTGGGACAGAAATCATCAGTCACTAGACAGAAAGTCAGCTGTTTCACCACAGGTGTTGACCTCATTACTTTGGTGGATTCAGCCAGTCAATTTAAGTCAGGGACGCAAGTGGTCCCAGGAACTACCACTGAAATTGTACACAGATGCCAGCGCTTGGGGTTGGGGTGCTCACTGCCTAGGTCACCAGGTTCAGGGGACATGGGATCAGCAGATGGCGGGCAGGTCCTCCAATTTCAGGGAGCTCAGAGCAATTCTACTCGGTCTCCAGGGCCTTCATCCGGTGATCACCAACTCGGAGGTTCTGGTGTTCTCGGACAATTTTGTGTCGGTCTGTTACGTCAGGAAGCAGGGGGGCACCAGGGTGCCAGATCTTCAATACCTGACGTCACAGATCATGACATGGTCAGAGGCCAATCTAGAATCCATATCGGCAGTCCACATTCAAGGGGTCCTCAACAGGTGGGCGGATGCCCTAAGCAGACAGTTGATGGAGGAGTCGGAATGGGAACTCAATCCGGAGACCTTTCAGGAGATCACAGAAATGTGGGGGGTCCCCATTCTCTATTTATTTGCCAATCTAGAAAACGCAAAAGTAGAAGATTTCTGTACCCTGGATCCTTCCTCTTCAATAAGCAGGATAGATGCTCTGTCAATTCCTTGGCCAGAGGGTCTGCTTTATGCGTTTCCCCCGTTCAAGATGATACCGAGGGTCCTCAGAAAGATTCAATCAGAGAGGGCAGAAGTGATAATGATTGCCCCCTGGTGGCCAAGGAGAGCTTGGTTTCCCCTACTTCAGTCCTTAGTGATCAAGGGTCCTTGGCATCTGCAGTGCAAGCAGGATCTACTCTTACAAAATGGCCAAGCTCATCCAAATCCTCAGTTCCTAAGGCTGACTGCCTGGATCCTGAGGAGCAGATGCTAATGAATCAGGGGTTCTCTACCAATGTGGTTAAAACGTTATTGGCCTGTAGAAAACCTACTACCAGGAGAAAGTATAACAGGGTTTGGTTTACTTTCTCTACCTGGAAGCAGAAGGATGTTTCCAGGTCAGACGACATCCGTTCAATCTTAGAATTCTTGCAGCATGGAGTTCAGTTGGGTCTAACGGTTAGCACCCTAAGGGCTCAAGTATCGGCACTTTCGGTTTTTCTGTCCAGACGGTTGTCTGCCAACATTTTTGTTAAGAACTTTTTAAAGTCAGTTGAACGTTCTCAACCAATCCCTCAGAAAATAGTCCCTCCTTGGGATCTGTCCTTAGTTTTGGATTTCCTAACCTCGGATAAATTTGAACCATTAGATACTGTTCCGTTGAAATTTCTTACGCTTAAAGTTGCGTTTTTGATTGCCGTTACTTCAGCCCGCAGGGTTAGCGATATCCAGGCATTATCAATAAAAGATCCATATATGGTGGTACACTCAGACAGAATTATTTTTAAGCTGGATCCGGCTTACTTACCAAAGGTGGCTTCAGCCTTTCATAGAACTCAGGATATTATTCTTCCTTCCTTTTCGTCTAATCCTCAGAATGATAAAGAAAGGAGGTTGAGCACTCTGGATGTCAGAAGGGCTGTTTTGATTTACTTAGATAGAACCAGAGAGTGGAGAATTTCCACCAATCTCTTGGTGGCATTTGGTGGGGCCAAAAAAGGGGGTCACGTATCTAAGACTACGGTCTCAAGATGGATTAAACAAGTAATATCCTTAGCATATGCAGAAGCTCAGTTACAGGTGCCTGACCACATTACAGCACACTCAACTAGATCCTTGTCAACTTCATGGGCAAAGAGATCGGGAGCTTCCCTGGAACAGATATGTCGAGCAGCGACCTGGTCTAGCCACTCTACTTTTGTCAGACATTATAGAGTTGAGCTCCTGTCCAGCCAGGACCAGGCCTTTGGTCGGAAGGTTCTTCAAGCTGTTATCCCACCCTAAGGTAATTCTTCTCGCTAAATCTCAGGAAGGCCGTCCTGGAGGACGTAGAGAGGAAGTGCCGGCTGCTTACCTGGTAGCAGTGTTCCGGCGAGTCCTCCAGGACGGCCGCCTAGTTCCCGGCCCTTTTAATAATGTTAGTGATATGATATGGGTTCGTGGAAGTTGGGTTTATCTTCTTTAAAACTGGAGGAGATTGTGCAGGGGAGGGATTTATACTAATTGCTTTTAATTCTTTCAGGTGTTTCCAATTTTGGGAGGGGAGACTTACACAATCTCAGGAGGGCCGTCCTGGAGGACTCGCCGGAACACTGCTACCAGGTAAGCAGCCGGCACTATCCCAGTTCACCAAACTTAGTGCCTCCCTGAGTTTGCTTTTCTAAATTTCATAGTTTTAGTGGTCTCGCTGTCCCGCGGCTTACCAGTCACCAGATCAAACGTTATCATGTTGTGATCACTATTTCCCAAATGTTCTTGAACCTGCACATTTGATACCTTATCTGGTCTATTAGAAATGATCAAATCCAGTAACGCATTCCCCCTAGTTGGTTCCGTTACCATTTGAGTCAAGTAATTGTCCTGTAGTGATGCCAGAAATCTGCTGCTTTTACCAGAATGGGTAGCCTCAATACTCCAGTCGATGTCTATGACCTCATTTTTACTTTCAGTTCTGCAGCTTTATGAATATGTGGTGGCCTTATAGCATACCCCAATAAGCAATTGGCAACCTCCATTTCCACCATGAACATTTACCCAAATGGACTCGACATCTTTACAATCTTCCTCCAACTCATCGTTCAGGACAGCTGTAAAAGAATTCTTAACAACGAGACAGGGATGGTGCAGCTGCATTGGGGGAGAAGATGGCTAAACAGATGGAGATTTTAAACTAGGATCTCGGGGGAGGCGGGAGGGTAAAGTCTCAATATGTAGACAAGATAAGGTAAAAAGACAGTGGGAGCATAACATTATGGGGAGTGGAGAGGGGGGGGGGGCGCAGTGTAAAGAGTAAGGAGGTTGGTAAAACTTCATGTAGCCCATTTCATGTAACCAAAATTGGAAAATGTGGTGGTAAAAACATAAAGTGCATGGTAACCAACGCTAGGAGCCTTGCAAATAAAATGGACGATGGTAAAAATGAGGTCATAGTTATGGGTGACTTCAACTTTCCAGACACTGACTGGAGTATTGAGGCTACCCATTCTGGTAAAAGCAGCAGATTTCTGGCATCACTACAGGACAATTACTTGACTCAAATGGTAACGGTACCAACTAGGGCAAATGCGTTACTAGATTTGATCACTTCTAATAGACCAGATAATGTATCCAATGTGCAGGTTCAAGAACATTTGGGAAATAGTGATCACAACATGATAACGTTTGATCTGGTGACTGATAGGCCGTGGGGCAGCGGGACCACTACAACTATGAATTTTAGAAAAGCAAACTTCAATCAACTCAGGCAGGCACTAAGTTTGGTGAGCTGGGATAATGTACTACAAGGGGAGGACACTGAAGGGAAATGGCAAGCTTTTAAACTTATTCTCAATCAATATAGTGGTATGTATATCCCATATGGAAACAAAATGTATAGGAATAAAAAAAGGCCTCTATGGATGAATAGAAAGGTTAGAGATAAAATAAAGGGGAAAAAGAATGCCTATAAGGTCCTAAAACAGGAGGGGACCGAGGCTGCATTAAAGAGAATCTGTACTCTAAAATTCTTACAATAAAAAAGCATACCATTCTATTCATTATGTGCTCCTGGGCCCCTCTGTGCTGTTTCTGCCACTCCCTGCTGTCTTGTAATTGCCATTTTTATGCAGTGTTTACAAACAAGACATAGCAGGTGATAGGCTGAGAGGAGCTCCGTGTGTGCGTCATACAGAGTGTGCAGAGGGCCTGGAGAAGGGTGTGTATAGCTTCTATCCAATCACAAGTAGCACAGCACATTTCAGCTTTACTGCCTCAGCCGGAGAGCCCCAACAGAGGAGAGAAGATTAGATCATATAACAGAGATAATACAGCCATTGTGCAAGTAGGAAAGGCTGCAGTTAGACAGAGCACATTAGAACATGTATAGGAACTTATAAGATAGAAGAAATAAGGATGAAATTTTTGTTACAGAGTCTCTTTAAGCAATTATAAGGAGTGCAATAAAAGTTGTAAAAAAGAAATTAGGCTGGCAAAGATTGAAGCTGAAAATCAAATCGCTAGGGATATCAAATCTAACCCAAAGAAGTTTTAGAAGTACGTCAACTCTAAAAAAAAAAAAAAAAAAATAAAGGATGACTGTATTGGACTCCTGAAAGATGTGTGGGATCTCAATGGTGGATGACCAAGGTAAGGCAGAGTTATTAAATGCTTTCTTTGCTTCTGTCTGCACAAGGGAAACATCACTGTTGCAAATTATAGATGCAGAAGTCTCAATCTTCCAACTGTAATACTAAATACTTAACGCAGGAAGAAGTGAAGGCAAGACTAAATAAATTAAAAATAGACAAGGCACCTGGCCCAGATGGCATACATCCTTGGGTCCCAAGGGAATTAAGTTCAGTTATAGATAAACCCCTTTATCTTCTCTTTTGTGACTCTCTTTCAACTGGCAGAGTCCCAGTGGATTGGCGTACAGCTCACGTTTTCCCTTTATTTAAGAAGGGCAACAAATCAGATCCAGGAAATTATAGACCTGTAAGCTTAACATCAGTTGTATGCAAACTATTTGAGGGGTTACAAAGAGGTACTATACATGACTTCATAGTAGAACGTAATCTTCTTTCTCAGCATCAACATGGGTTTACTAAAGACAGGTCCTGTTTGACTAACATGCTCAGCTTTTATGAGGTAGTGAACGCTAATATGGATATTGGGAATGCTGTAGATGTGATATACTTGGACTTTGCAAAGCCTTCGACACTGTTCCACACAAAAGTCTGGTGCCAAAGTTGAGGATGCAAGGACTGGGGAAGAGTCTGTGTGCATGGAACTGGCTAATGGACAGAAAACAAAGAGTTGTGGTCAATGGATCATACTCAAAATGGGAGACTGTTAGCAGTGGGGTCCCTTTACTGGGTTCTGTACTGGGTCCAGTGCTCTTCTATTTATTAAAGACCTAGTAGACGCAGTAGTAAGCAATGTTGCTATTTTTGCATATGATACAAAATTGTGCAGAATCGTCAACTCTCAGGAAGATAGGGACATATTGCAACAGGATCTGGATAGGATGGCTATATGGGCACATAAATGGCAGATGAAATTCAATGTTGAAAAATGTAAAGTCATGCATTTTGGTCGTACCAATGGTCTAGCACCATACAAAATAAATGGGATACAGTTGGGGACAACAAACTTGGAGAAGGACTTAGGAGTACTCATCGACAACAAGTTAAATAATCGTACTCAATGCCAAGCCGCTGCAGCTTAAGCTAACAACATTTTGGGATGCATTAAAAGGGAAATAAAAACTCGAGATGCTAGCATAATATTGCCCCTGTTTAACTCTCTAGTAAGGCCACATCTGGCATATGGAATTCAGTTCTGGGCACCACATTACAGGAAAGATATTGCCGTTTTAGGGCAGGTGCAGAGACGAGCAACAAAATTGATACGTGGGATGGAAGGTCTCACTTACCAAGAAAAGTTAGATAAACTGGGTTTATTTAGTCTAGAGAAAAGACGCCTTAGAGGGGATCTAATTAACATGTATAAATTCATCAGAGGACAATATAAAAGCTTGGCGGATGAGCTTTTTGTCTCTAGGCCTTCTTTAAGGACTAAAGGTCATGATCTATGCATGGAGGAAAAACGTTTTAGCCATTTATTTAGGAAAGGGTTCTTTACAGTAAGAGTGATTAAGATGTGGAATGCATTGCCACAGGAAGTAGTTATGGCAAATTCTTTACCTGCATTTAAAGGGGGCTTAGATGCTTTCCTTGCGTTGAAAGACATCCATGACTACAATTACTTGGTAATGCCCAATGATGTTGATCCAGGGATTTTATCGGATTGCCATCTGGAGTCGGGAAGGAATTTTTTTTCCCTTTGGGGCTAATTGGACCATGCCTTGTAAGGGTTTTTTCGTCTTCCTCTGGATCAACAGGGATATGTGAGGGAGCAGGCTGGTGTTGTACCTTGTTCTCTGTTTGAACTCGATGGACGTATGTCTTTTTTTCAACCCAAATAACTATGTAACATGTGTGAACAACATTAGAGAGACTGACTTTCCTCCAGCTAGTTCATTTCTGTCTTTTTCTTCGCTCACACACCTCCTGTCTATGTGGTACAGACCCGTGGGAGTTTTGAAGTTATGACAGCTGGGTTTCAGGGCACCACTGTTAAAATATAATTAGGTGGTTGCTATGCGTTACCACATTCGTTCGGCACCATATCACAGGAGCAATGGAGGGAACTCACTCAGTCGTCTTTAAATTGTCTAAGTAGATTTATTTGGCAATACAAGAATACAGCAGAAATGGAATGCAGGCATACATCTTTAATGGTGCCTCAGTAAAGCCGGATTCTGGAGTACAAACTTGTTTCATGGTGTCTTGAACCAATCCTACCAAATGGCTCAGGTTCATCTTAAAAACAGTCTTTACTTTACCAGCCTATGTACAAAGATACAGGAAGTTTAAGGAAGTTAGAAGAAGCTAGAAGTAGTTACAAGTGACTAGAAGTGAGCTTGGTGCCCACGGGTGGCTTGTTATATACCAGCCCCCAAAGTGTTAACTCTGACATCACCCAGCAGGGACAGACCAGTCGCACATCGCATCCTAGGCCTGCAATTGGCTGATACGAAGTACAAGAAGAACAGGAGCGCACCGCTGGTGCAATAAACTTTTTTACTTTGTATAGACACGCATTAAAATTACACTTGCAGTGTGTAGAAATTAAAAAGCGCCTGTCTAGCCTGCCCGGTGGTCCTCTCCTCTCACCCGCGCTTGGCCAGAGCGGCGGGGTGCGATGGTGTTTGGCGTGGGAGCGGAGGCAGGTCGCGGAAGTGCCATCTGACGTCACAACGTTTCGGCGTTAACCACGCCTTCATCAGGTGACGTAGCGGCAGAGACGGCAGTGTTTTATACCCACATGTGTGGGCGGGGAGCAAATCCCGGGGATCCTCCCTGGGATGCCGAAGCAGCTTCCAATTGGTTGTTCAGTATTTGATAGTAAACCTTACATTACGGACAAGTGAATCCGTACTTAACCTTATATTACGGAAAAATAAATTAATGCTACATGCAAAGTTGGTTTTAACTGTGGAGAAGTTTTTTTGTTATAAAAAGTACTTAAAAAAAAATAAAAAAATTTAAAAGCTTTTTTTAAAAGCCGAGATGAGTCTCGGGCAATGCTCACGGCAATGCGCTCCTAGATAGTGGCGGTTCTGAACTGGACCAGTGCGTACTGACTAGGGACACTATGTGCTGCATGAAGGTGCCCAATAAGGTGCATCTGCATTGTGATTTGGATAAATGTGAATGAACTTAAAAATTGACATAAAAATTTAATTTAGAGGTAAACACCTCACCATTTAAGTGGCTGCCTCCATAGAGGATGCATGGGACTGGTAAGTGGGATGGCAGTGTGCAGGTATTATATTAATCCTAATCGTCTCAGCCCACTGGTGTTGTATTCTCCTATGGAAAACAAGATCCAGCACGGGCTGGTATTTGTTATTGCTGGAATCAAGGTTAGTTATGTTAAAGGGCTCCAATGGGTGTTATTTAAAGGGACTGCTAGTATACCTAGAAAAATGTGTCTGTTAAACCCCTTATGGACTGGGGAAATAGCATAAACCCTATACCCACTATTGTTGGGCAAGGGGTCACAGGGCCACTACAATTCAGTTCTATGCGACTTTTTTGTTGCATTGTTCTATAAGGACCGATGTTGGTGTGGCAAATCTCCCTAAAGGGACCCCGTTCGAATTTGGGCAGCAGTATGTTGTGCCTTATTATGGCCCCAATGCTTTAAGGCGCATGGAGGTTAAGATGGGTATATTCAGGACCATTAGGCGAGGTGTAAATGGTCAAGTGAAACTTCTAGGGTTAGGATCAAAAATCCTGTACCCTATGCGGGTTCTAACTTACTTCTAGAGGAACCAGGGTTATTATTTACATATATGTGGCCCTATTATATTGACCACCGGCCTGGTTGTTGTCTGGACTGAGGTACAAAGGGAGGGTTGGGACAAAGGGGTTGGGAACAAAAGGGATAGGGGAGGGGGGGGAAGGAAGGATTAGGGGAGGGGGGAGGGGAGGCCCCCTTTCCGTATCTTAGGCCCCTAGATAGAGTTGGCGAGATACTTTCTAACCCCACTATCTTGAGGCAACTGGGATCTGATCGGTGGTATTTTGTATAGTGCCTTGGTACACTGTGTTTCTCAGATTTTGATAAGATGTTACACTTGTGCTCGCCCAACCTTTTCCTAAGGGTCCTAGTTGTTCTTCCTACATATAGTTTCTTGCAACTACAGGTTAGCGCATATATGACAAATTCTGTTGCACAGTTGATGAACTGTTTGAAAGGTACTATTCCCCCATTGGGATGTTCCAGATGTTTCATGCCGTGCAAGACAAAGGGGCAACAACCACAACAGGAGTTTCCACACCTAAAGTTCCCCACGATAGTGGATCTCAACCATGTTCCTGGAGGATCTTGTTTCCTGTTGCTGGGCGCGATTTGATTTTTAAGGGAACGTGCTCTCTTGAATATGATTTTTGGTGCCTCCGGCATGATGGGCTTGAGTAGAGGGTCTTGCAGTATTATGGGCCAATTTTTCTTTATTATGCCCTGGATGCGTCGAGAGCTTTCTGTATAACCTGTGATGAATTGGGGCATCAAGGCTTTGTCTCTAGAGTCCTTTGGTTGGCTGATTCTTTCTCTATTACTTCTGAATTCTTCCAATACTGTGTTTATATGTGAATCTGGATAACCCTTTTCCTTAAACTTCTCTGCTAGTTGTGCAGCTTGTCTGTTATAGTCCTGGCCCCTTGTGCAGTTTCTCCTTAATCTGCAGAACTGGCTGCGTGGGATATTCTTTATCCACTTCGGGTGGTGGCAGCTGGCCGCATGTAGATATGAATTCCCAGCTGATGGCTTGAAGTGGGTCTGTGTGCAGATTTGGAATTGTTCATCAATTGATAATTCTAGATCCAGAAAGACCAGTTTATCTCTATCAAATACAGACGTAAATTCAAGTCCTGTTGAGTTTGTATTACAATAAGTCACAAACTCTTCAAATTTTTCTTTCGTGCCGTCCCAAATTATTAAAATATCATCTATATAACGGGTGTACAGAATCAGATTCTTTCTGTAAACATGATTGGACCATATGTATTGCTTCTCCCAATATGCCATAAAGAGGTTGGCGAAACTGGGGGCAAACCCTGCCCCCATCGATGTCCCACAGATCTGAAGGAATAATTGATTCATAAAGGTAAAGTAATTATGCTTTAAAGCAAATTCTACAAGTTCCATAATAAATTGGGCTTGTTGTGGGTTAAAGGAATCCTCTTTCAGCAAAAAGTAACTAGCTGCTTCTATTCCTTTATCGTGTGGGATGCACGTATAGAGGGAGCACACGTCCAGGGATGCCCACGAATAACTGCTTTCCCAATTGTATGCCTCCAAGATTTCCAACACATGCATTGAATCCCTTGTGTAGGCATCTGTGTGCTGGACTATCGGCTGTAGGAAGTGGTCTATGTAGTCCGATACCGGGGATAGAATTCCCTCCATGCCCGCCACTATGGGCCGCCCTGGTGGTGAAGATTCATTCTTATGAATTTTAGGAATGTGATAGAAGTATGGAACTAGAGGGTTTGATGGCATTAGAAACTTATATTCCTCCTCCGTTATGATCCCTAAGCACTGCCCCTTGTCCAAGATGACTTGGAGTTCTTTCATGAACTCCTGCGTGGGATCTGAGAAGAGTCTTAGATACGTGTTTCTATCCCCTAGTAATCGTTCTCCCTCCTCGCGATATTTTATGAAATCTTGTATAACGATACTTCCTCCTTTGTCTGCTTGACGAATGATGATTTCCTTATTCTTTTTGAGACCTTCCAGTGCAACCTGTTCCTCTTTCGTCAGATTACTATGTTGGTTCTTGGTGTTCTTAATTTTACAGAGTTTATTGAATTCTTCCATCACTATGTGGTAGAAGCTACTGATGTACTGGCCTTTGGATTGGGTTGGATAGAATATGGCTCTCGGCTTAAGTCCAGAGTCCCTCATTGGTTCCAAGAATCCAAATATCTAATTCCCCAGTATATCATCATTACTGTTTGCTTCTCCTAACTGGATCAAGTCCATCAGGGCTTCATTATCATCATCCGTGAGCACATTGCCTATTCCCAGTGGGTTAAAGGGGTTGACAGACTTCTCCGTCTCGTTCTTCCTTTCTTTTAGTGCAAAAAATCTTTTAAGAGTCAGGGTTCTGATGAACCTATGTAGATCTTTGAATATATTAAAGGCATTCGGCCTAATCATGGGGGCAAAGTTCAATCCTTTTCTGAGGAGCGATAAATCTCCATCTGATAATTTGTGTGAGGAGATGTTGAAAATTTTGATTGTTGAAATTCTTAGTCCTGACGGTTCTGTCTACTTCCTTTTTTGTTGTTGTACTTTTCATCCCCCTCTGACTCCTCTTCTTCTTCGAGTGGCCGTTTGATTGCCATTGGAGTGTGGGGGGGGGGGTGGCATAAAAAAGGTGTCGTGGGATATGTTGCGCACCTGTCCTGTCCTGGATCCCTTATTGCCTCATCAAGGCTTACTAAGGTACTTATAGTAGGCAACGAACCCATAGTATCGGTCTTTCCTCTAGATTCTGCATTGCTAGTTGACGGCTGTATGTTCCTATGTTGTCTATTTCTGACTGTGTAGTCCCAAGCCTGGTCCAGAAATTTGCTTTTTGAAGCTTGACTGGAGAATTCTCTAGATCCCATATCTTCTACTTTATCATCTCGCTGCTTGGTCCTATGTTCAGACATCTGTTTCCCTATTGGGTCTCTACCCCATTTGTGTGGGACTCTTTCTCCTCTAATTTTTGGCCTTGCACCTAAACCATGCCGTGTCGGTGTTGGGTGTGTTGTTTTCTGCCATATGCCTCTCTTAGGGGAGGACGGTCGTTTCTCTGGTCGTATCTGGCGTATGGGGCGATTCCTCTGTCCTCCATAGTTAGGTTGGAATTTGTATTCCCTCTTACGATGACTACGTTTCACAGTCTTCCATTGTGGCGGAATTGCCCTCTCCGCAGGTATTCCCTGCTCAGTTTTGCCCTGTTGATTTATTCCTTGGGCTTCAGTCCTATTTGCTGTTGTATGAGGGGGAGGGCCTTGATCTTTAGGCCAACTATGGATGTTCCCTGAGAGATAATCTATTTTGTCCTTCTCAAATTTTTTGAGTTTGCGGGAAATTTGATCTTTTTCAAAGTTTTGGAGAGATGTCTGGATCTTATCATTCCAATGGGTGAATTTGTTTAGATTTTTATACGGTGTGAGGTCTTTCTGAATCTGGGGGATGACCCCTCTAACTTTCCTCAGATTCCGTTCTCTTTGCATCACAACTATCTTAATCCACTGTGAAGTGCATAGCTCAGCCACAGTGTTCCATAGATCCATAAGGTCCTTCTCCAGGAAATCACAGCTTTTGGTGTTCCGCATGCCTCTTGGTGCTATTTTGTGTTCTAGATATTCTGATAGAAACGAGGAATCTAGCCACTGTGCACATTCAAAAGTTTGGGCGTCTTCTAGTTGCCGAAAAAGGCCTACCATTTCCTCAAACTTTTTCTTGTGATTGAGAACTTGGAATGGGGAGGTGGGTATGGTGGATTCCATAGGTTTTCCTGACCCTCCTCCTATTTTTGAGGTAATTTCTCTTAGCTGGTCTTTGATGCTTTGTTTCAAATGTTCCCATTGTTGGGGTTGTTCACTATCATTGGATTTTTCAATCTCTTCTAGGGCTTCTTCCAAAGCCTCTAGTGGGTCCTCCATCTTAAGTCAAGTCTTGCTGCGGGTTTCACCAAACTCAAACAAAGACAAAAAGAAAAGTCCCTGCGCAGTCTTCAACTGATGGGGTGTTTAAGGATTTGGATGGGTGCAGCTCCGTAGGCTGGGTGGCGCCAGCAAATCTAATAGAAAGTACAAGAAGAACAGGAGCGCACCGCTGGTGCAATAAACTTTTTTACTTTGTATAGACACGCATTAAAATTACAGTTACAGTGTGTAGAAATTAAAAAGCGCCTGTCTAGCCTGCCGGTGGTCCTCTCCTCTCACCCGCGCTTGGCCAGAGCGGCGGGTTGCGATGGTGTTTGGCGTGGGAGCTGAGGCGGTGGGCGGAGCCAGGTCGCGGAAGTGCCGTCTGACGTCACGACGTTTCGGCGTTAACCACGCCTTCATCAGGTGACGTAGCGGCAGAGACGGCAGTGTTTTAGGAGAAGCAAACAGTAATGATGATATACTGGGGAATGAGATATTTGGATTCTTGGAACCAATGAGGGACTCTGGACTTAAGCCGAGAGCCATATTCTATCCAACCCAATCCAAAGGCCAGTACATCAGTAGCTTCTACCACATAGTGATGGAAGAATTCAATAAACTCTGTAAAATTAAGAACACCAAGAACCAACATAGTAATCTGACGAAAGAGGAACAGGTTGCACTGGAAGGTCTCAAAAAGAATAAGGAAATCGTCATTCGTCAAGCAGACAAAGGAGGAAGTATCGTTCTACAAGATTTCATAAAATATCGCGAGGAGGGAGAACGATTACTAGGGGATAGAAACACGTATCTAAGACTCTTCTCAGATCCCACGCAGGAGTTCATGAAAGAACTCCAAGTCATCTTGGACAAGGGGCAGTGCTTAGGGATCATAACGGAGGAGGAATATAAGTTTCTAATGCCATCAAACCCTCTAGTTCCATACTTCTATCACATTCCTAAAATTCATAAGAATGAATCTTCACCACCAGGGCGGCCCATAGTGGCGGGCATGGAGGGAATTCTATCCCCGGTATCGGACTACATAGACCACTTCCTACAGCCGATAGTCCAGCACACAGATGCCTACTCAAGGGATTCAATGCATGTGTTGGAAATCTTGGAGGCATACAATTGGGAAAGCAGTTATTTGTGGGCATCCCTGGACGTGTGCTCCCTCTATACGTGCATCCCACACGATAAAGGAATAGAAGCAGCTAGTTACTTTTTGCTGAAAGAGGATTCCTTTAACCCACAACAAGCCCAATTTATTATGGAACTTGTAGAATTTGCTTTAAAGCATAATTACTTTACCTTTATGAATCAATTCTTCCTTCAGATCTGTGGGACATCGATGGGGGCACGGTTTGCCCCCAGTTTAGCCAACCGCTTTATGGCATATTGGGAGAAGCAATACATATGGTCCAATCATGTTTACAGAAAGAATCTGATTCTGTACACCCGTTATATAGATGATATTTTAATAATTTGGGACGGCACGAAAGAAAAATTTGAAGAGTTTGTGACTTAATGTAATACCAACTCAACAGGACTTGAATTTACGTCTGTATTTGATAGAGATAAACTGGTCTTTCTGGATCTAGAATTATCAATTGATGAACAATTCCAAATCTGCACACAGACCCACTTCAAGCCATCAGCTGGGAATTCATATCTACATGCGGCCAGCTGCCACCACCCGAAGTGGATAAAGAATATCCCACGCAGCCAGTTCTGCAGATTAAGGAGAAACTGCACAAGGGGCCAGGACTATAACAGACAAGCTGCACAACTAGCAGAGAAGTTTAAGGAAAAGGGTTATCCAGATTCACATATAAACACAGTATTGGAAGAATTCAGAAGTAATAGAGAAAGAATCAGCCAACCAAAGGACTCTAGAGACAAAGCCTTGATGCCCCAATTCATCACAGGTTATACAGAAAGCTCTCGACGCATCCAGGGCATAATAAAGAAAAATTGGCCCATAATACTGCAAGACCCTCTACTCAAGCCCATCATGCCGGAGGCACCAAAAATCATATTCAAGAGAGCACGTTCCCTTAAAAATCAAATCGCGCCCAGCAACAGGAAACAAGATCCTCCAGGAACATGGTTGAGATCCACTATCGTGGGGAACTTTAGGTGTGGAAACTCCTGTTGTGGTTGTTGCCCCTTTGTCTTGCACGGCATGAAACATCTGGAACATCCCAATGGGGGAATAGTACCTTTCAAACAGTTCATCAACTGTGCAACAGAATTTGTCATATATGCGCTAACCTGTAGTTGCAAGAAACTATATGTAGGAAGAACAACTAGGACCCTTAGGAAAAGGTTGGGCGAGCACAAGTGTAACATCTTATCAAAATCTGAGAAACACAGTGTACCAAGGCACTATACAAAATACCACCGATCAGATCCCAGTTGCCTCAAGATAGTGGGGTTAGAAAGTATCTCGCCAACTCTATCTAGGGGCCTAAGATACGGAAAGGGGGCCTCCCCTCCCCCCTTTCCGTCCCTCCCTCCCCCCCCTAATCCTTCCTTCCCCCCCCCCCCTCCCCTATCCCTTTTGTTCCCAACCCCTTTGTCCCAACCCTCCCTTTGTACCTCAGTCCAGACAACAACCAGGCCGGTGGTCAATATAATAGGGCCACATATATGTAAATAATAACCCTGGTTCCTCTAGAAGTAAGTTAGAACCCGCATAGGGTACAGGATTTTTGATCCTAACCCTAGAAGTTTCACTTGACCATTTACACCTCGCCTAATGGTCCTGAATATACCCATCTTAACCTCCATGCGCCTTAAAGCATTGGGGCCATAATAAGGCACAACATACTGCTGCCCAAATTCGAACGGGGTCCCTTTAGGGAGATTTGCCCCACCAACATCGGTCCTTATAGAACAATGCAACAAAAAAGTCGCATAGAACTGAATTGTAGTGGCCCTGTGACCCCTTGCCCAACAATAGTGGGTATAGGGTTTATGCTATTTCCCCTGTCCATAAGGGGTTTAACAGACACATTTTTCTAGGTATACTAGCAGTCCCTTTAAATAACACCCATTGGAGCCCTTTAACATAACTAACCTTGATTCCAGCAATAACAAATACCAGCCCGTGCTGGATCTTGTTTTCCATAGGAGAATACAACACCAGTGGGCTGAGACCATTAGGATTAATATAATACCTGCACACTGCCATCCCCCTTACCAGTCCCATGCATCCTCTATGGAGGCAGCCACTTAAATGGTGAGGTGTTTACCTCTAAATTCAATTTTTATGTTCATTCACATTCATCCAAATCACAATGCAGATGCACCTTATTGGGCACCTTCATGCAGCACATAGTGTCCCTAGTCAGTACGCACCGGTCCAGTTCAGTACCGCCACTATCTAGGAGCGCATTGCCGCGAGCATTGCCCGAGACTCATCTCGGCTTTTAAAAAAAGCTTTAAAAAAAAAAAAAATTTAAGTACTTTTTATAACAAAAAAACTTCTCCACAGTTAAAACCAACTTTGCATGTAGCATTAATTTATTTTTCCGTAATATAAGGTTAAGTACGGATTCACTTGTCCGTAATGTAAGGTTTACTATCAAATACTGAACAGCCAATTGGAAGCTGCTTCGGCATCCCAGGGAGGATCCCCGGGATTTGCTCCCCGCCCACACATGTGGGTATAAAACACTGCCGTCTCTGCCGCTACGTCACCTGATGAAGGCGTGGTTAACGCCGAAACGTCGTGACGTCAGACGGCACTTCCGCGACCTGGCTCCGCCCACCGCCTCGGCTCCCACGCCAAACACCATCGCACCCCGCCGCTCTGGCCAAGCGCGGGTGAGAGGACCACCGGCAGGCTAGACAGGCGCTTTTTAATTTCTACACACTGTAAGTGTAATTTTAATGCGTGTCTATACAAAGTAAAAAAGTTTATTGCACCAGCGGTGCGCTCCTGTTCTTCTTGTACTTTCTATTAGATTTGCTGGCGCCATCCAGCCTACGGAGCTGCACCCATCCAAATCCTTAAACACCCCATCAGTTGAAGACTGCGCAGGGACTTTTCTTTTTGTAATTGGCTGATAAGAGCATGTGATGTGTAATGTACAGAAAGCTGTTCACACTTGCACACACGGCCAGAGCCAAATATGGCTCTTCCTTCCTTAATAGAGGGAAATAATTTGTTTTCCGTTCACTGGCCATTGTTTACCTTTAGGAAATGAGAAAATACTTTTTTTACCTCGCTGCCACCTGAATGCCTGCACATAGAGCTGATAAGTTGCTCTATGGCCTTGTTTAGATGCACAGCATGTTCTACTAAAATCCTCAGCATTGTGCTTTGAGAAATGTCATTTAAAGAGACACTCTGCATATTGAGTATTTTAACTGACACCAGTTCTCTAAAGTAACTGAGGGCCCAAAATCCAGGAATATTATTCTTAAATTCCAACAGCAGTATTTGGAGGTTCAGATATAAAGTCAGAAATAGTTAAATAGTTCACTTATTGTGGGTGTGCATCGTGGTTCCTCTAATGGTGAGTGTTGCTCTGATGGAGTTGGGGAGGTTTGCACTTGCACAAACACCCTCCCCCCCCCCCCCCACCACTAATATTGACTGACTGGAGTTGTAGGAGGGGGGGTTAAATGGCAAACACAGCCTTTGAAGGAGAGGATATTGCTAATGTGCCTGTACTACAGGCCTCCACTGTTGACTGTGTCCACCACTTCATGGATACTTGCCAATGAACAGATCTTTCTCCCAATATCTTTCTCCTCTCCCTCTTCAAGGAAAATTGTATTGCAATATATCCTTGCAAAACAAAAATATTTTAGTAGTAGTTCTTTAGGAAGCAGATATCACGTGCTTAGGTTGAAAAATGCCAAATTAGAACAATAGAGAAATGGCAGTCAAACTAAGGTTCCAATTCAAACACATATAACACTATCATTTTATTTAGCTTAACTATTTAAAGTCAATGGGAATCCTAAAAAAAAAAAAGCCAGATACTTGCCTAAGAGGGAAGACTCTGCGTCCTATAGAGCCTTCCCAGTCCACTCCATTAAAGAGAGTCTGAAGCGAGAATAGATATCGCTTCAGACCTCATATATAGCAGGGGCACGTGTGCCCCTGCTAAAACGCCGCTATCCCGCGGCTTAACGGGGGTCCCTGTCCTCCCAAACCCCCTCCGTAATGCGGGGGAGCGCTTCCTGGTTGGGGCAGGGCTAACCGCCGCAGCCCTGCCCCACGCGCGTCTGTCAGCGCGTATCTCCGCCTCTCCCCCGCCCCTCTCAGTCTTCCTTCACTGAGAGGGGCGGGGGAGAGGCGGCGATGCGCGTCTGATAGACGCGACTGGAGGCAGGGCTGCAGCCGTTAGCCCTGCCTCCAGGAAGAATATTACCAGCGACCATTTTCCGACCAACTTTTGCATGGGGTGGGTTGGGGGTGAAGGGACCCCCGTTTAGCCGTGGGATAGCGGCGTTTTAGCAGGGGCACACGTGCCCCTGCTATATATGAGAGCTGAAGCGAGATTTAGTCTCGCTTCAGTGTCTCTTTAAGCACTGGCTTTCCCATTTGAATTCCCCGCCGTGTGGGACTTTGGAAGCCTTCGGGAGCCGAGTCTTCCCAAAGACAGGTGGCTCCATACTGTGCACGTGCTAGTGCGCGAGGGAGGGCGCTCGAGCGTGCGCAGTATTGAGTGGCCTGTCTTCGGGCTTCTGAAGCTTCCTTCAGCGGCAGAGAGAGCAGTATTTGACCAAATTGGTTGTACTCTGCTCCCGGGGGGGCCAGTGCTGGAACAGGGATGAGAGAGGAGCGGGAAGGCTCTATAGGACCGAGAGCCTTCCCTCTCCTTAGATAAGTATCTGGCTTTTTTTGTTTTTGTTTTTTAGTTCCCATTGACTTTAACTACTTTCGGACCGAGCGAGTGCGAATCTGCGTCGGGCAGGGGGCGCTGCGGTCCTGACAGGACGTAAACTCTACGTCCCATTGACCGCGCGCCCCTGCCCGTCTCCACCGCTTGGTCCGCTCTGCCCCCGCCGCTCGTTGCTGCCCTGCCGCCTCTATGACGGCAGAGCACTGTGAGCCGGGCAGGAGCCGTTTTCATTGGCTCCTGGCCCTGTCATTCATGTAAGCCGCTCTCATTGGCTTACATGGAGTGACAGGGTCAGGAGCCAATGAAAGCGGCTCCTGACCGGCGCACAGCGCTCTGCTGTCATAGCGACGGCAGAGAGAGCAGCGTGTGGCGGGGACAGAGCGGCGTGTTCGTCGGGAGCGGCGGATCATTGCGGCGATTCGTCGGGAAGCGGCGATTTACGGGAACAGCACCCTCTGGTCCTTAAGGGGGCAGAGGGTGCTGGTCCAGAAAGGGTTAAAGGACCACTATCGCGAAAAAAAATAAGCAGGTAAAATCAGAACCAACAGGTTTTGGCCAGTCCATCTCCTCATAGGGGATTCTCAGGGTTTTCTTTGTTTTCAACAGCTGTTCAATTTCCTGAACAGCAGTTTAACTGCCAAAATAGTAAGATACCAGCCAGCCTCCTTAGGCCCCGTTTACACTTAAAGCGGACCCAAACCAAACCTTTTTTTTTAATCAAAATATTTAGTTGCACCACTCTGACACATACAAAGATAAATAAACACTCCTTCAAGCCTATGAGCATTTCAGTGCATGCTTTTCAACCTTTTCTTTTCATAACTAGGGTTATACAGGTGGCAGCCATTAGCAATTCCTTCATTGCCAGACACCACCTACTGCACCATTTTGCCGGATTTTGTCCCGGCAATTTGAAAGGAAGGGAGTGGTTCCTCCAATAAATGTAAAATATTTTATATTTGTCATCATGCAGCTGAAAAAAGGCTGCTATTTATTATTATAATTTAGAAAATAGATTTTATTTATGAAATCTTGTATTTTAAATTTGGGTCCACTTTAACGAGAACCTGTACTGAGTAAAAATATTTAAAATAAACACATGAGGTAACTTTAAATGAACATTACATAGTTACCTTGCCATCAGTTCCTCTCAGAAGCTCACCATTTTCTTATGACAATAATCCCTTCCAGTTCTGACAATATTTTGTCAGATCTGAAATATAGCAGTTGCTGTCAGTAAAATATCAGTTGCTGTCAGTTATAGCTGAGAGAAAAACTGATGTACCAGGTATTGTCCATGTTTCCCTATGGCTCAAGTGGGCGATGTTACACTTTAACTGTGTGCTGACCAGAAAGCTGTTATGGGTAATGGCCATTTTCAAAATGGATACAATGAACAGAGGCGCCAAAAGTATAAGATTAGATTAAATGAGCTGTCTGAATCGCAGTCGTTGTCGTGTCTGCTTGAGGGAGGTAAGACCACCACTTCCTCCTTCAATTTTGCCATTTAAGTTGGTTTTTAAGCTCATTTAATCTAATCTTATACTTTTGGTGCCTCTGTTCATTGTATACAATTTTGAGTCCACCCTTGGTGGAGGGTTGCTATTCTTTCTTCCTGTCTACAGAGAGCGACTTCTTAATCCTGAGTGGGGTCAGGACAATCTCCCCACCTGCCTTTACAGTGGTTGCCTGCTGGTGACCCTGACTTGTGAGTATCTAGCAATACAAACTTATTGCCACCTTGTCCAGTACGAATTACACTATTGGGGCTCTTGGTGTTCGCTGTTTTTATTTTCAAAATGGAGGAAGGAAAATTCCCTTGATCACAGTGAAAAAACAGGATGCGGGCAGGGCCGGCCTTAGGTTTCACAGCGCCCTGAGCGTAACCAGATTTTGGTGCCCCCCCCCCCCCCCATTCATCCTCTTCGCGTGTGAGCGCACCACACACATACACCAATGGGGGGGGGGCTTAGTAGTGTGTACGTAGATAGGTAAGTGCCCCCAGTACAGGTTAGATAGGTAGGTACCTGCAATATACGTTAGATAGGTAGTTGCCCCAGTATATATTAGATAGGTAGATGCCCCCAGTATAGATTAGATAGGTAGCTGCCTCCAGTATAGGTTAGATAGGTACGTGCCCCCAGTATAGATTAGATAGGTAACTGCCCCCAGTGTAGATTAGATAGGTAGCTGCCCCCAGTATAGGTTAGATAGGTAGCTGCCCACCAGTATAGGTTAGATAGGTAGCTGCCCACCAGTATAGGTTAGATAGGTAGCTGCCCCCAGTATAGGTTAGATAGGTAGGTGCCCCCAGTATAGGTTAGATAGATAGGTGCCCCCAGTATAGGTTAGATAGGTAGGTGCCCCCAGTATAGATTAGATAGGTAGCTGCCCCCCAGTATAGGTAGGTGCCCCCAGTATTGGCTAGATAGGTAGCCGCCCCCAGTATAGGTTAGATAGGTAGCTGCCCCCCAGTATAGGTAGGTGCCCCCAGTATTGGCTAGATAGGTAGCCGACCCCAGTATAGGTTAGATAGGTAGGTGCCCCCAGTATAGGTTAGATAGGTAGGTGCCCCCAGTATAGGTTAGATAGGTAGGTGCCCCCAGTATAGGTTAGATAGATAGGTGCCCCCAGTATAGGTTAGATAGATAGGTGCCCCCAGTATAGGTTAGATAGGTAGGTGCCCCCAGTATAGGTTAGATAGGTAGCTGCCCCCCAGTATAGGTTAGATAGGTAGGTGCCCCCAGTATTGGCTAGATAGGTAGCTGCCCCCAGTATAGATTAGGTAGGTAGGTAGGTGCCCCCCCCCCCTCATAGTGGAGGGGGGAGCTGCGGGGAGGGCAGCCCAACCTCTCCCTCCCTTCCTCTCCGGGCCACCCTCTGTGCTCCCCCCTCCGATGCAGACTGCAACAGAGATAACAACTCACCTCCCTGGTTCCGATCCCCGGCGCCTCTCACTTGCCGCTGGTATACTCTCTTCTACATAGTTACTGATACACACTAAACTTCCTGTTAAGCAGGAAGGGTGGCCCGGAGAGGAAGGGAGGGAGAGGTCGGGCTGCCCTCCCCGCGCTCCGGCTCCCCCCTCCATCACGGCGCACGGACATGGTTACCCCCCCATCACCGGCACCAGGGGGCGGAGCGGGAGTACCCAGCCGGGGCCGCAGCGGCAGTATCCATATTAAAACATGCGGCCAAGGGACAGGAGCGCCCCTGGAAGCCGGCGCCCTGAGCAATCTCACCGGTTGCTCAGGTCAAAGGCCGACAGGAGAAAGACACTGAGGAGTAGACTGCATGGAAGGTAAATATGACTTGTGTATGCTTATTTTGACTTTTAATTTTCAGTTCAGGTTTTCTTTAAAGAGAAACTCCGACCAAGAATTGAACTTTATCCCAATCAGTAGCTGATACCCCCTTTTACATGAGAAATCTATTCCTTTTCACAAACAGACCATCGGGGGCGCTGTATGGCTGATATTGTGGTGAAACCCCTCCCACAAAGAAGTTCTGAGTATGTACTCTTGGCAGTTTCCTGTCTGTGAACCCTGTTGCATTGTGGTAAATAGCTGTTTACAGCGGTTTCCAACTGCCAAAACAGCAAGCCGCAGCTACATCACTTGCCAGCAGTAAAAATTTCACCATGTGATAAATGTCAGAATATAAATCAGGGATTTAAAATATTTTACAATTGGCAAACACTTATACATAATTATTGTAAAAATGAAGCAATTTTTTTATTACATTATTTCCACTGGAGTTCCTCTTTAATCAGTTACTATGTTATAACTTGAAAGGACAACGGATTTTCAAAGTAATATCCATGTTATCCTATGGCACCTTTCACACTTAACGCGTTTCAACTGAAATCTTTTGCACAATGCATTGCTATGGAGAAGAAGAAAAAAAAACGCATACCAACTGATTAAGTGTAAACGGGGCCTTACTCACTTGCACACTATTGGTCAGTTAGACTTTGCAACTGCTGTTCACGAAATGCTCTTGAAAACAAAGAAAACCCAGAGAATACCCCATGAAGAGATGGACTGGTTCTGTCAGATTTTAACTGCCTACTTTTTTCGCAATAGTGGTCCTTTAAAAAGAAAAAGGTTGCTAATCTAGAGAAACGTTTATTATGCATGAAAATCATTTGTTGTTGCATGGCATAGACTGTGAAATACCATCCCTGTGGTGGGGAGTTCGTAAGTTGGCGTCATTTAGCCGTACCTGAATTTCACTTTGCATGGGGCTCTTGCATGTTGGCAACGACCATGAAAAGTTTCCTGCAAGAAGTAATATATTCCCAAAATGGATTGTATTTGCAGATATTCTCCCAATGAGCTCCGCTATTTGCCACTTAATACAGCTTTGTATGAACCTCCGTTGGATCCACTGGACCCTGAACTTTTGGTGCTTGATAGTGATGGTGATTCTGATGAGGTTGATGAAGGACGTACTGAAAAGAAAAAAAGCAAAGTTTCCTCAGTAAGTCAAGTTCCCGTTTGCTTGTGTTTATATTTACTGTGGAAGATAAATAAAAGTATTGTTTGATAAGTGTGTCCCAACGCAATCCTTGTTGTTTTATTGGATCGATGTGTGTTTTGACCATAGATTTGGCAAAAAGATGGTGCAGTGTTTTGGTAAATCTTATGCACTCCTAAATCTACATACACTCTTTAGATTTTCCTTGGCCAACGTGATGGTTACTAATTGTTTTGGCTGGAAATCTAATTTGAGTCATTGACCTCCCCAAGGCTGATCACGTCCTCTTTTGGAAGATCAAACAACACAGTTGGGTGTCACTAACACATCCTCCCACCCTCCCCTTTCCATAGAGCTGAACATGCTTTTCAGAACTGATCAGTATTTGTATGAAAGCTGCCACCCAATAAAGATCTAAAACTATCCTCTCAGGCAGGAATAGCTAACATGCAGTATCTAGTTATCTTTTTAAACGGTATTAAACTCCCTAAATTGATTAATAATGCATTCTATAGTTTTTACTAATGGAGACTTTTTTTTTCTTCTACGATTAATACTGTTATAATATTAATATTAATATTATTGGCAGTTACCTGTTTATGCTCAATTAACAAGCAATAGGTCGTTTTGATAAGCACGGTGGTTCCACCTTGATTCACATTGTTTTTATCTTATTGATATCAGTTTTGATATTATGCAGTGAACTTTGTTTGATATTGTCACAAACGCCCACCAATCCCATATAACTGTGCCACAGTTTCCATTCAGGTCTCATCCACTATAGACTTCTGAAGGCAAATACATTGTGAGCAAAGTAAATGTTTAAGATTGGGTGATACGTGATAAAATCTCAATTGTATTTACAATCAGTACAAAAAGTTATCAATTTCATGCTGGAAATCTAGCAATTTGCTGCCACTACTCTCCAGATTGAAACAAGGTGGAGACCTCAGAATAGCTATTCTTCAACAGAAGAAAAGGTTATTTGCAAACGAACTAGCCAAATTAAACAATTTATAAAGATAAGACAGTGCAGTACTATGTGTCTACTGAGGACAGAGAGTTCTGACATGGATCAGAATAATGTGGAAACAAGGGCAAAAAAATTGAATTATTAAATCATTCGTTTTATTATATAAACTATACACACAAAAATACATTAGTAGCAAAAAAGTTTCTGTACCGTGTTAGCCAAACAAATTATATAGGTAGAAAAAAAACAACGTTTTGTAAGAAATAATACCTTTTAATGGCTAACTAATAGAGTTAAATGATGCAAGCTTTCTGGGATCTAGTCCCCTTCTTCAGGCATATTTACATCTGGACCTATGCCTGAAGAAGGGGACTAGATCCCAGAAAGCTTGCATCATTTAACTCTATTAGTTAGCCATTAAAAGGTATTATTTCTTACAAAACGTTGTTTTTTTTCTACCTATACAAAAATACATTAAAACTGCCAAACAAATCTAGTAGTTGGACAGATTGTGTGGATAGAAATACAGAAAAAAAGATAATGATGAAGAATGTCTGAACAGTTCAAATTACCGTGTTTGGCTATGTCTTTATGCTGAGTTAACCAAAGTGTTGTGTTTTGGCCAGTGTTCGGCTGGCCTGTCGCTAGATGGAATTGGATAAATAATTAACCCATTAAAATTAAAGGGATCAGAGTACAAACAGATCAGACCCAGAGATCTGTTTGTACCAGACTCTTAGAGCTGGTTCACATTGGGGCGATTCTTCAGCGCTTTGCTGATCGCCGGCGATCAGCAAAGCACTGCTGCAATGTATCCCTATGGATACATTCACACTGCAGCAGTTGTGATTTTGATCAATCGCAAACGCACTGCATGCAGTGTTTTGGGGGCGATTGCTTTGTGATTCCCGTTCTATTGAATGGGAATCACTAGCACAAATCGCGCTGAATATCAATTTTGGCTTCCAAATGCAATCGCGAGCAAATCGCCGAGTTTGAACCGGCCCTTAAAGGACTTACGAGGCCAACATATACAAAAAAAAGTTTAAAAAGTTAAGTACCTGCGTCTCTTTAATAGACACGGAGGACGCAATCCGCGCCCTCCGTGTCGTTCCGCTGGGTCCCCGCCATTTAATAGCCCCCCCCCGGCCGGTCACGACCGCAGGGCCCGGGTCGGGCTCTCCTGCCTCTGCCAACATGGCCGCCGGAGCTGGCCGCGACTGCGCAGTCCGCACACCCGCGAGTGCGGCTGCGCAGTTCTAGGGCCAACCCCCCGATCCACGCTACAGCGGCGGCCATGTTGGCAGAGGCAGGAGAGCCAGACCCGGGCCCTGCGGTCGTGACCGGCCGGGGGGGGGCTATTAAATGGCGGGGACCCGGCGGAACGACACGGAGGGCGCGGATGGCGTCCTCCGTGTCTATTAAAGACGCAGGTGCTTCACTTTTTTAACTTTTTTTTTTTTGTATATGTTGGCCTCGTAAGTCCTTTAAAGACCTGATCCTGATGGGAGGAGCTGACATAAGCGCTGAAACCCTCCTCGGCAGAGATGGAAACTCTAGTCCCCTTTCAAAAAGAAGTTATCTTCAGATAAGATTACCGAACGGTGATATAACATCTAATCCCCTGAAAATACATGAGGCTTTTGTCAATTATTACAAATCTCTATATTCTAAACAGCAGGATACCTCAGCCATCCCCTCAATAGCTGACTTTCTGCAACCACTGAGAACCCCAGTTCTTTCTCTGGAAGCGGCATCCTCCCTCAATCTCCCTATATCTGAAGTGGAGCTTTACACTGCCATCAGAAAGCTTAAAAATGGTAAAGCACCAGGTCCAGATGGCCTTCCTGCTATATACTATAAAAAATTCCGCAAACAACTATCCCCCCATCTTCTCAAACTGTTCAACTCCTTCTTGTTGGGAAAGATACCTGCCCCGGAATTCTTAAACTCGACTATAGCAGTAATCCCTAAACCTAACAAGGATCCGCTAGATGTTAAAAGTTACAGGCCAATTTCTTTACTCAATATTGATTATAAGCTCTTTACAGCCATCCTTGTTCGTAGATTAAACCGCTCACTTGTCTCCCTAATACACCGTGATCAAGTGGGGTTTATCCCACAAAGACAAGCGCCCGACAAGTTACGCAAAGTTATCAACCTTTTGCATGTCACGAGAAAAAACACACCTATAGCCTTGGTTTCGTTGGACATGGAGAAAGCCTTTGACACAATTAACTGGCCTTACAGCTTATGGCACTGACCAGAGCTGGAATTGGAGGAGGCTTTCTCCAGGCCATTGAAACCCTTTATTCTACTCCCTCTGCCACTATTAAATTGCCAACCTCTACCCCCAACTCATTCCCAATTCAACGAGGCACGCGGCAAGGGTGCCCCTTATCCCCTGCAATATTTGCACTCGTCATCGAGCCGTTAGCAGACAGAATAAGACGCAGACATTAGGAGAATAACTATAGCAGGGCATGAATACAAAGCAAATCTATTTGCCGACGATCTCCTTCTCACCCTCTCATCTCCCCACACCTCCATCCCTATTTTACTGGACCTTGTTCGGGACTTCGGTAAGATTTCGGGGCTCTGCCTTAATCTTTCTAAAACTGAGGTACTTTGCTCGGGCATCTCTGGGCTTGCTGCTCGGTCCATGACCTCCTCCCTAGGTGTCACCCTCCAAACCAAATATCTCACTTATCTGGGAATTAAAATCTCTGCAAATCCTGCTGACTTCTTTAGCTTGAACTATAAGCCCTTACTTGCTAAGCTTAAGGCTGACCTGGTCGTCTGGAACTCCCTGACCATATCCTGGACTGGGAGGGTCCAGGCGGTTCGGATGACCTTGCTCCCACGCCTCCTATATCTCTTCCGTTGTCTACCTATAATAGTAACTCAGCTGCTCCCACTTGTTAGTTTTTCTTTGGTGTATATGCAGAGCCTCTGTTTGGGTTCAAGGTGCGTTTGCAGTTCCTGGGGGGGCTCAGCGCATCTCTGAGCTGAGGCCATTCAGAGGCGGCCTGGTGATGCGCTGATCCCACTTTTTCTGTATAATAGTAACTCGTTCATCGCTTAAAGACTTACAGCTACAAATCAGAAAATTTGTATGGAACAATAAGAAAAGTAGGATAGCACAACGTACAATGTTCCTCCACAGAGAGAGGGGAGGCCTGGGACTACCTGACGTTTTCTCTTATTACAGAGCAGCTCAAATTGCTCAACTAGCCCCAATACATACTGAAGAAAATGCGCCCCTTTGGGTCCAAATTGAGGAAGCTTTACTTTCCCCTTTTGCACTACAGGCCCTTCTCTGGTCCACGTATAGGCCCCTCTCCCAAATAAAAACCTTATCCCCACTCACCTACCACTCGCTTTCCATTTGGTATGCCATGTGAAAAACCGGGGAACTATGCTCAGATTTGCCTCCACTTATGCCGCGATTTGGTAATCCATCCATCCCTCTGGGCCTAAATCCCAGGTCATTTTCCTGGTGGAGGCTAAATAATTTTCTCTCCTCCCACATCTTTTGGTAAATGAAAAAATACCCTCATGGGAACAGTTCAGATCTCACACTGCTTTTCCTCCATCAGAATTTTTTCAAGCTCTCCAACTACACCACTTCATTAAATCCATCCCACCTAAAACTCCTATAACCCCCTCCAAAACCACCCTTGAATCCTGGTGTCATAGATGCCCACTAGAGGGAGGCCTGATTTCTTATTTGTACTCCCTTATTTCGCAACCCTCCACCCTCACTAAGCTAAAAACTATGGAAGCCTGGGAGCAAGATTTCCATTTAGAAATTCCCACTCAACAATGGTCCAAGTGCTGCCTCACCCTTACAAAGGGAAGCAGCTATTTTTCGCACATTGAGGTAAACCTGAGAGTTCTTCACAGAACTTGCATAACACCGGAAAGTCTCCATAAATACTCACCCGCAGCTTCAAACCTCTGCTTCCGCAACTGTGGAAACATAGGATCAATTGCCCACATCTGGTGGTTCTGCCCAGTGGTCAATTGCTTCTGGTCTGAAATAGCAGCCCTAATTGGAAGGGCTCTAGAAATCACTCACATTCCAGACCCAATGTCACTACTACTGGGGGATAAACCCAAAGGTTTGAAATTCCCTCCCCACAGACTACAGCAACATATCGCCAAGGCAGCCAGACTCCATATCGCACGTCAATGGCAGCAGCCAATCTTATCTGTGGAACTTACAAAAAAAATGATATTCTGATATCAGAAAGACTGTTGGCCATAGTAAATGACACGGTGGAATCCTTTACTAGAACATGGCAACTCTGGCTATCAATCTTAGACAACCCAGGAATTCGCCCCTTGGTCCTTTCAGTCTAACTTACACCATCAACTCAGTTGGGACTTTGTCTTTCATTGCCTTAAAGAGGAACTGTAACGACAAAACGGCCCCTGGGGGGTACTCACCTCGGGTGGGGGAAGCCTCAGGATCCTAATGAGGCTTCCCACGCCGTCCTGCGTCCCTCGGGGGTCTCGCTGTAGCCCTCCGTACAGCCGTGACGCAATATTTACCTTCCTGGCTCCTGCGCAGGCGCTCTGATGGCTGTCGGCGCCGAAGTAGGCGGAAATACCCGATCGCCGTCGGGTCTGCTCTACTGCGCAGGCGCAAGTTTCCGGCGCCTGCGCAGCAGAGCGGACCCGACGGAGATTGGGTATTTCCGTCTATTTCCGTGCCGAAAGTCACCACAGCGCCCCCGCTGGAGCCAGCAAAGGTAAATATTGAAGCTACAGTCGGCTCTGTCGCCAGCTGTTCGGAGGGCTGCAGCGAGACCCCCGTGGGACAGAGGACGGCGTGGGAAGCCTCATTAGGGTCCGGAGGCTTCCCCCACCCGAGGTGAGTACCCCCCAGGGGAGGTTTTTGTTGCTACAGAGTCTCTTTAATATCTCCTCCGTAATTTTAGTAACTATTGCACATAGTGACTGTTATACTGATGTATTTCAAGCATTTGTTTTCCTTCCCCTTCCCCCCCCCCCCCACACACACTTCTCCCTTTCCCTCTCTACATTGCTATAAACAAAGTTTTGCTATGTATAGCATTATCTTATAATTGTCATTCTCACTGCCCCTAACCGGACATACAAATGGGTTGCATATCTGCAATCTATAAGGCATTACGAACTCATATGACATTCAACTAACATTGACCATGCCAGGGCCTGAGAAACACAGAGCTAAATTGTCCTGTGATTCAACCCTGCTATATTTAATTCCACATTGTGACCTAATTTGAGAAATATTTTGAAGTAGCATGGTCGCAGCAGGTTGCCACTTACAGTGAATATGCCAAGGTCGATACATTTTTGAGGAGGTTAATGAACCTTCTAGCTCAGCGGTAGGGAACCTTGGCTCTCCAGCTGTGATAAGACTACAAATCCCAGCATGCATTTGCCTTTATTAATCATGACTGTGGCTGTCAGAGTCCTGCAATGCATTGTGGGACTTGTAGTTCCTTAACAGCTGGAGAGCCAAGGTTCCCTACCCCTGTTCTAGCTGGTCCACAGCCTGAGATAGAAATGGATAAATAATGAACAAAGGACCCAGAGTTCTGTTTGTACCAGAATCTTAAATACCTTATCCTGATGAGAAGGGCTGACATAAGAGCTGAAACCCTCCTTGCCAGAGAAGGAAAGTCCAGCCCCTTTCAGAAAGAATTAAATCTGGCAGAAAACTATCTCTCTCCGTGCACATAAGTTCTATCAATAAATGGGCTGCATATCTGCATTTAGTAAGGATTTGCAAACTCATATGAAACATGAATATGAAACTATATTAGGAACCTTTAAGTGGCTACTGTTCCAATCCGCCTGGGAATTTCCCAGAACGTGTGTCAGATTTAGCATAATAACTTCTGTAAAGATGGGTGGGCTAGCATATTCCTAGTGGCTAGAAAACCCATGAAATATAAACAAATATAAATTTTAAGTTTCGACTGGCACACTGGCAGAACCGCTATCCCTTGTGAAAGCAGCTGTGTAAAGCACAATAAGAGATAAGAATCTGAGAGGATCCTTTGATTTCTGGGAGAAGTCTAGGGGTGTGAATCCTGTAGTCACCCAATCTGGTGTAGAGCTGGGTTTACGAGTATTGACAAGTTGACTGATGCTTTCTATCCAGGGGCGCCACGAGGCATAAAGCAAACCAAGCGGCCGCTTGGGGCCTCAAGATCGTAGGGGCCTCGGCGGCTCAGTGACGTCAGCGTGACGTCACTGTTTTCCCGCAGCCCCGCGGGGCTGGCAGAGCAGGGCAGCAGGGCTACGGGAAGATGGCCGCCGCCGAAGCCCTGCTCTGGAGACTATTTATGTCTCCAGTACAGGGCTTCGGGTGGCCACCTTCCCGTAGCCCTGCATTCAATCAGTGCGGGAGATTGGAGGAGGGAGGGAGCTCCGTGGGAACTGCGCGCCTGAGGAGCCGGCCACCGGCCAGGAGAGGAGACGGGGAGAGAAGACTTCTGCCAGTGCCAGGTGAGTAAATTATTTTCTTTTTGCAGCCCTTATCTGCTGAAAATGTGCCCTAATTGCATTTGATTTCTGCTGAACTGTGCCCTAATTGCGTTTGATTTCTGCTGAACTGTGCCCTAATTGCATTTGATTTCTGCTGAAAATGTGGCCCTAATTGCGTTTGATTTCTGCTGAACTGTGCCCTAATTGCATTTGATTTCTGCTGAAAATGTGGCCCTAATTGCGTTTGATTTCTGCTGAACTGTGCCCTAATTACGTTTGATTTCTGCTGAGAATGTGCCCTAATTGCATTTGATTTCTGCTGAAAATGTGCCCTAATTGCGTTTGATTTCTGCTGAAAATGTGCCCTAATTGCGTTTGATTTCTGCTGAACTGTGCCCTAATTGCGTTTGATTTCTGCTGAGAATGTGCCCTAATTGCGTTTGATTTCTGCTGAAAATGTGCCCTAATTGCGTTTGATTTCTGCTGAAAATGGGCCCAAATTGCGTTTGATTTCTGCTGAAAATGGGCCCAAATTGCGTTTGATTTCTGCTGAAATGTGGCCCAATTTGCGTTTGTTTTCTGTTGAAATGTTGCACAAATTGCGTTTGTTTTCTGCTGAAATGTTGCACAAATTGCGTTTTTATTTTCTGGTGTCTGGGGTAACTGTTGCTGCATTTATTATTTAATGGTCATAGTTGGCTATATTTGCTGTGCTACGGTTAAGCTCCGCCCATACAATGTCATGGCCACGCCCATTTTTCGCCACGGCGCGCTACGCGCGCCTCAATCGCCCCCACATCCATTTTTCCCTGCAAACAGCCCCGCCCCAATCCGCCCTCCCGCTCCACCCACATGTCATGGCCACGCCCGCTTATGCGGGATAGCCACACCAATTTTTAGACGCGGCAAAGGATAGGTCCACTTACTACAGTCCGCTTGGGGCCACAAAAACCTTAGCTGCACCCCTGTTTATGTCAGCAGGGTGCTGATGAGCTCAGGATGACCTTTTGGTAGGAGCGGAGAGCTAAAAAGCTAATTAATCTGTCCTGAATGTTGTGATACTTTAATTGAAATATGGTGCATTCGATATTGAAAAAATAGTGTCACATCTCCGCATTTCAAAGATTGGGCAAGGAATGGTCAAGCAAGAATGTGACTGCAGCAATCCCCACTCGCTGCTCAAGTTTGTTACAGCGGGATAGTTTGTCGACATTCTTTAAATGTTTGTAGGCCCACACAATTGCTATATACTTTTTCTGTCATGGAATATGCGGTCTCCCTCGGAAGTAGCTTCCTGCACAGGTAGAGGACAGAATGTTCATTCCCAGGCAAGTCCACCTGGCTAAGTATTGCTCTAAGACCGAGGTTGGAAGCATCAGTTTGTACTGTAATAAACAGATGGGAAAAGTCAAGAGCTGGAAGGATAGGAACACTTCCCAGCGCTTCCTTCAAGGCTCAAGATGACTGTTCTAATTCTGGGTTCCAAGTGACCTTATTGCGTTGTTTTTTACCCATTGCATCGGTCAGTTGTTTAGCAAGAGTACTATAGGACGGATCATGTTTCATATAGTACCCTGTTGTTCCCAGAAAATTCTGTATTTTTCATGGCAATCTGACATTTGTTGGACTAAAGCCTCATACACACGCTTGATTAAAGTCGACTGAAGTGGTCGATAATTACCGCCTCATCTGATAATCAGGCCTGTGTGCGTCAGCCCCCGAGCTCCAACCACTGACCTGAAAGCAATCCGCTCAAGACCAACAATTGAATAGCGGTGTACAAGATGTCAAACTCAAGTGAACACAGCAAGGGTTAATTGCGAAGGCTGAGTGAGCCTGAGTGAACTTTTGACCTTAATAAAAATGTGAATTAAAAAAAATAAAAATAAAATATAGAAAGAAGATTTTTGCAGCACAAATGGGCATATGCACAGCACTACTCACCCATACCAGTTTAATGTTTATAGGGGGCTGGGTGATGGTATTGTTTTGGAAATAGTGCTAGTATCTTCAACATGAAAGCAGAACAATTCTTAATTTTTGCAGCACAGATGTGCACAAATGTAGCACTAATCTTTTAATATTTTTTATTTCAGAATCAAGATACATGTAAATTAACAGTTATACATCTTGAGGGTTGCTCTTAACAGTAAACCATAATATAATATCATATACTTTAAAGTATAGTAACAGCTAGTTAGATTTATCCAATAATTTGAACAATTTAAACATACAATTAAAACATTTAAAGGATCATTAAAAATATATCTTACTTATTCTGGGGGGGGGGGGGGGATTGAGGAGCTCTGCCAACTACCCGAAAAATCTAGGTTGGACATAGTACCACAAAACTCTCCAGTGTCATCTGAGTGGTAGGAGCAGTGGTCTTGACCTACCTACCACATTGATAGGAAGGATAATTTTACACAGTTATTCGTAAGATAAGTCAAGGAGAGTTGATTATGTTGTAAGTTGGGTTTAGGAGTATGAGTGTTTTGAAGAGTGTGGTTATTCTTAGCGTAGTACTTCTATGTATACTTCTAAATGGTTGCCACTCCTGTTACTAGAAGGAACGCTTGAAAAACACAAAGTGAGACCGAGAGCCCAATATAGTGTAGCTCCTTAGTAGCAGATGATAACGTTTGTAATAAAACAATGGTTATACTCACAAGTATAAGTTGCCACGAAGGCAACCACTGGAAAGACAGGTGGGGAGAATTATAACCTGACTTCACTTAGGTATAAGAATTCGCTCTCTGTAGATGGGGAAAAAAAGGGGATACACCCCTCCACACGGGGTGGACTAGTAGATTTGTAAAATAGTATAACAGAGGCACCAACAAGAGTAAAAGCGATTAAAAACCGTTTAAAAGGGGGAAGTTGGTGGACTCCCCTCCCTCGTAGAAAAAAACGATTTGTCATTTAATTCTAGCCACCCGACATGTAATTGTAAGTAATTGGAAGACGTCAGAACCTATCCCCCTTCCTACATGTATCTCTACTTTCTAAAACAATTTAACTATGGAAAGGTATATACAAGCTAGGTTAACATTTCAAGGAGACAGAGTCCATAAGGAATCCTTGTAACACTACTTGAAATATGCTTTTTTTTTATGTAAACCGGATATAAACGAGTGGATAAAGTTTTAGTTGTAGACTGTTATAGTAGTTAGTTAGTTCATTCATTCGGAATAGATAAACATATATACCTACACCTTCTCTGTTATTGCTAAAATCTCAGATGAAAGTTCCTTCCTTCTAAATTTGTAAAACAGTATAACAGAGGCGCCAACAAGAGTAAAAGCAATTAAAAACCGTTTAAAAGGGGGAAGTTGGCATAAAAGAGTAAGTATGTATATATATATATATATATATATATATATATATATATATATATATATATATATATATGCATATATATACATATATATATAAACATATATACATATATACATGCATATATATACATATATATATTATTATTATTATTTATTTATAAAGCGCCAACATATTCCGTGGCGCTGTACAATGTAAGCAAACAAACAAGGGATACATAATGATACAGACAATGATATACAAGAAAATATGAACACTGATACAAGATACAGCACTGCTGATTACAATTTGATTTAACAGGATGACTAAAATGTATAAATTTCTAACAGTGTGCAAGCAATTGAATTAATAACATTCCATGACACAAAAGGGTGAGAGCCCTGCCCTTGCGAGCTTACAATCTAAAGGAATGGGGTGGAAACAAGAGGTGGGGGAAGTATACAGTATATGTACAGGCAGTGCGTAATTAGGTTATTTAGTGGGTGCATGGCCTAAGCTAGAGAATATGCTTGTCGGAAAAGGTGGGTTTTGAGGGAGCGTTTAAAGATTTCAAAGGTGGGAGAGTGGCGGATGTGTTGTGGAAGGGCATTCCAGAGGAGGGGTGAGGCACGTGAGAAGTCTTGTACACGTGAATGTGAGGAGGTAATTGTAGAAGAGGATAGAAGAAGCTCGTGTGCAGATCTGAGATTGCGGTTGGGTTGGTATCTGGAGACTAGTGAGGAGATGTACAGGGGAGAGAGATTGTGGAGAGCTTTGTAGGTTATGGTTAAGAGTTTGAACTGAATCCTCTCATTAATTGGTAGCCAGTGAAGAGCTTGACAGAGAGGGTCAGCAGAGGAAGAGCGAGAGGAGAGATGAATGAGTCGAGCAGCAGAGTTCAGTACAGAATTGAGCGGTGTTAGTCAGTTAGTTGGAAGTCCACCAAGCAATATATTGCAATAGTCCAATCGAGATATAATAAGAGCATGTACTAACATTTTGGTTGTGTCATGGGAGAGAAAAGGTCGGATACGTGCTATGTTTTTCAGTTGGAAATGGCAGGAGCTGGTTAGGGAGTTAATGTGAGAAGTAAA